>NW_010417211.1:51565-53978 GCF_000710305.1 Buceros rhinoceros silvestris | reverse complement strand
ATGAAAAGCCCCAAGATGGGGCTGGGAGTTGGGGTCTGCGGGCTCGGGGCCGGGGGGAAGGGGTTCGGTGCCCGGAGGAAGCGCTTCAGCCCCGGACCTGCGGGCTTTTGTGTGGGATCGGTGGTTTGATGGCAAGAGCTCACGGTCCGCATCGGGAAAAGCCCGTCGGGTGTCGAGGGTGGGAGCAAAAGGCACGAAAATAGCCAAACTCATTGAGATTTTCCATTTGCGAGCGATCTCCGGTGATGCTTCAAACCCGTGTTAATTACTACCTTGGAACTGGAGCTGATTCACGGTGGTTTATTTTTCCCCCTTGTATCAAAACCTCACTTTTGTATGGAAAATTGAAAAGAGGCAGAAAATAAGAAAAGCAAGTAATTTTGGCGTAGCAAAATGATCCTTACAACACGTAAAAAGTATGTTAATGATAAAATGAGCCCTTCTTTGAGAGGGTAGTAACTGAAGTTGGAGAAGGAAGAAGCTGGCAGCTACTGTTATCTCCTGACCTATATTACTTTGGCTAACCTATTTGTTGAGACCATCTGAACCAAAAGCATTGTTACCATAAAAACACGTCTTTCAGTTCCGTGGGTTCAAAAGGCACAAGGGGGCATTAATCCTATGAGTTTGTGGCGTTATCATTTTATTACCGTTCTATAGTCTGCTTGGCTCTACCAGGCGACATGCTCCAAACATGAAGTTATCCCAGTCTGGCACCTCCTTTTTGGTTTTGTTTTTGGGGTTTTTTTTGGGATTTCTGGGCTCCTACTTTCTATAGTGCCAGTTGGTTGTAAAAACACACATTAAAACAGTGTTTGTGGGGGAAGGAACGCAGAGACTTCTTTAGAGAAACATGCCTTGAGCTGTTGTAAACGTGAGAGAAAGGATGAAAAAGGATGAAGCACCAGCAGAGAGGGTGAGTCAAATAATGAAAAGAGAAAAAAAAAAGTGGCTATTTATATGCAATGAGTTCTAGCCTGCGGGCTACCAAAAAATGATTGGAAACTGGGCGCTGGGCGGGCTGCGAGGGCCAGACCACAGCCACCTGCCCCGACTCGGCTGTAAGTGCTGGTGTGCGAGGAGCATGTCGAGGCGAGATAGCGTCATCTGAAGCCAGTGAAATAATCCTGCCATTGATACTGCCTGAATTTGCCCCGCACGTGTGGATCCCACCCACACAGTGACAGCGGGTAAAGACATGAAGCGTGATCCGGGGGTGACAGATGAGGCGGGAAGCGGTGATTCCAGTGAGGGTTAGGTATACTTGGCCAGTGAAACTGGGAACTACCTGAGCAAGTACTTACTAGACATCTTACCGAGATGAGAGATTTGCAGGCAAGGGGGAAGATGGGATCAGCCACTAACAAAAGAAATATCCACCGGCTTAGGGAGCTCAGCATCCAGCTGCTCAGTGCCTCATGATTTCCGACCGAAAACTGTTCCAGGCAGCTTTAATCGTTTTGAGTGTGTCTTTACAGCATGGAGCGTGCTGGGCAGGATCCTGCTCTCCCATACGGGGCTTTACACCCTGCAGTAGCACAAAAAGTGAATTGTGGCTCTGCTTTATGGTGCACTAAGCACCCCAGAAAGCATCACTGTGTGCTTGTTTTGCTTCCCTTTGTTTTAACTGAGTGTTCCAAGCCCAGAAACCTGCCTTTGCCTGCGGGCTTGGTCACAACGCCCAGGTGAAGGTGCTTGTATGCCAAGTTGCCACATATTCTGCTTTACTGTTTGGGGTCCTCGGCTTCCTCAGCTGCTTCCTTGAGCTGCTGCCTGGAAGTTGATTACTCAGCACCTGGGACATTCGCGTCTTGCAGAATCCCATGAATGCAACAGTGAACGGTGGAAAAGCTTTGCAAGGCTCTGCAACCACTTAGCAGAGCTGATGGCTTGTTGCTGGAGCTCTAGTATGATCTGAGGGGAAAGGTTCCCCTTTGGATTTAATGCTTAATGAACCGAGCTCACTGTGTTAAAGCGACGGGCAGGAGGTGTTAATCACATGCAGGCTGGTTTGGGTGTGGGCTGCCTTGGTGTTCTGGTCTTGATTTCGATGGCCACCCTGAAGTGTGTTGTGCTTCCCTAGTACGTTGTCTTGGCCAGGGAGGGGCTGATCCTTGTGCAGAGAAGCAGGATTGGGGAGCAGTCACAGCCCAGCCCATACCGTAGGCAGGATCAGGGGCTTTGCCGGCTGGGTCGGTGGCAGCACGGCTCTCCCTGCCCCTGTGTTTCAGCAGGTTCCCCAGCTAGCCCAGCCCTCTGTAGCTGTAAGATCTCTAGATGCAAGAGCTGCTCCTATCCTGGCACCACTCGCCTTTCAAAACTGATTTATTGCTAGACCTCCCTGCAATATAATTAGTTTTGTTCCATCTTGGCCTTGAGAGACCTCCTGGCATACGAGTGGTGATGCTGAACC
>NW_010417211.1:37098-51348 GCF_000710305.1 Buceros rhinoceros silvestris | reverse complement strand
ACCGGAGGATTTGAGGACAAAGAGTTTTTACTAACACTTTCTGGGAAAAATGCTCTGAGAGAGGTCGAGGATTTCATCAGGTTTATGAATCCTGGACAGAAGCATCCATTCTACTTCAGTAGCTGCGATGAGTGATTGTAGACAAGGACTCGGAGAGGGCCACTAACTTTAATAGATTCTGCGTCAGACCTCTTGTTAGTACAGTGAGAGCATGAGATGAGGCAGTGAAGTGTTTAACATTAACAGACTAATGTTATTTTAACCTTAAATCTCTCTGCAGGCTGAAGTACCCCTGAATCTGAGGGACTACTGTGTTGTTGCTGTCAAAAATAATGTCATTCCACTTCTAGACTGTGAATGACCTTGAGCAGTGGGACTGTGTGAGCAGTGGGAGACACTCTGCTTCTTGTTCGCCTCATCCAGCGAAGTGCTGAGCTTTTCCAGCAGGTCTGGAAATTCCTGGAGCAGGGAAGACACTGGTCCCATTCCATCTCTTGTGACATTCCAGGGACGTCTATGCAGGTACACTAAAATCAAGTTTCGTTGCTGTTGTTCACGGATAAAGTATGTTGTTGTTTGGCATCAAGAATCTTTGGTCATTTGAAATCTCAGAGCTTGGCTTGGTTGCTTCAAGAAAGAAAATGAAATGCTGACAAACTTTGTTTAACCACTGTCCAGAAGTTTGAAGGAGTTAGGGAGTCATTTCATGTTGAGAAAGCAAGGCCAAACACTTTTTTTTTCCCCCACATAATTTGACTTTTCAATGTTTTGGCTGAAAAAGATTCCAAGAAAAAGTACTTTTTGTTGTTTTTATAGCTATGGTTTCGTATTTGTGTATTCAAGTGTTTTGGGTGTGCTTCGAGAGAGAAGTTTATTTTTCTAGATGGCATTAAGAGATAAAAAAACTATGTCTAGATTCTAGAGTTCTGATAAATGATACCTACCCATGACACAAAAATAAAAAGTCCCCAAAACATCTAAAGGACATGGGCTCTTTCAGATTTTTCTGTTCCCTCATAGCTTCTCCTTGGATAACTGCATCAATCTTTTTAGCTTACCATACTTCCAACAAAACAGATTTCAAAATTTAATTCAAGGTTTCTTTTGCTTTAAAAGCCCCGTAGAAAACAGCAGCTCAGCCCTTGTCCCCCCCACAAGTCAGAGAAGTTACCAGGCTGCTTTACCTTGCCTGAGCTGGAGGGGCTTGCAACTGCCTTCCTCTTGTGACCCCTCTGATCCTGCACCCTTCAGCATAATCAAGGACAGGGCAGATGCCGTGGAGCTTGTGTAGGAACAAGAACTCCCCTCCAAAAAGGGATTTCCCCTTAGTACTTTCAAAGCAACTTTATGGTCTCTTGGTATTGCTGGAGCAGATTCACGCTCGCAGAGGATTTAGATCCTTCGAGCCAGGTATGGGTTTTGGTTACAACAGAATCAGCCTTTTCTGGAGTCCCCCTATAACCCTGATCAACCTGTGATCCCTTTAGTGTTGCGTATTTTCCTCTTATTTGGTAGAAAGCCTTGAAAAGAGTATTTTAAGATGCTGAAGAAACTGAATTAAAAGGATGAAAAGTAGGTATCCAGCCTGTGGTACACTTTGTCTCCAATATTCTTGTTTTAAAATAAGTTAAAATTTTGCTTTTTTTCCAAGAGGCTGTAAAAAGACTTCCTTGTCTACCATCACAAACCAGCCAATTTTTATTTCTTTGAATTACATTATCTGTGAGTGATCTCGAGAACCTTGCTTGAATGCTTTGTGTGAGCAAACTCTGCCCACGGGTAAGCAGCAATGGCAGGATCAGGCCCATGGGGGAACCCTGATCCCAAATCAGCCCTCTGAGGCTGCAAACGCCAGGTCAGATGTCCTACAGCTACGTGAGCCTGTGCGCTGATCCTGTCCAAACTCCCTTGTGCCATGTCAGATTTGTGCTGAAAGGGTTAATTTTGCATCATCTGGCTTCGTGCTAGATCAAATATTGTTTGTGTGGTGGTAGCCAGCATGAGGACAGAATAAGCTCGGGGTAACATGCTTGGCTAATCCAACAGAAATGTGATTATGTGCCTGTTCCTGCTCCAGATCGTATCTGCCGTAATGGGTGATTTAATAAGGCACAAACCAGTGATTGTGGAGACGTGGCTTGAGGGCTGGAGATAACCTGGATGGGATGATCTCCTTACAGTGGGCAGCAGGGAGACAATAGGAATGCCTAACCCAAATTGAGGTATTTAACTTTAAACAAGTAATTAAGAGAGAGAAATCCCAGTCTTAATGCAGAGTGACTTCCTAGGGGGTCACCGGAGAGGTAGGAATCAGAGGTATTTTGTGTGCTGCGGTGCCTTCCTTGGTGCTAATCTGAGGTTAACCAAAAACAACCAGCTGGAGTTCTGCCGTGTTGTGCAAAATGTCCCGTTTCAAACAGCAAGTTCCTTTCAGTGCTGTCTGGGGGGCTGTGCTGTTTGGCAGAAATCTCCAGACCAATACCTAAGAGGATTAGAGAGCATCGCTGAACGTTAACCAAGATCCAGGCTAAGCGGTGTGCACCAGTGAGCTTGTGCTCCGGGGGCTGTTCGGGGAAGCTATTACTTGCTGATGTGGAAAAAAAGTGGGCTGGTGTGGGAAATACTCTTCCCTCAGCAAAATCTTTCTGTACTTTGTTTCTCTGGTGCTCTCACTTGACGGAGTGTTTCCACCCTTGGCCCATCCCAGGGACTTGTGCTCACTGAGGACAGCGATGGTTGCGGGAGGTGCTGATGATCAACGAGTTTCTTTTTCTGTGAGGCATTTAGCTCTCCTAATGTGCTGCCTTCAGCTCGGTGTTGTCTGGTTTGAGAAAGGACTGGGTGGGCACCCAGCCCACCGGCGTGGGGCTGAGTTGGAGAACAGACAGACTAAAGACTGTCGTTGGCTGGGGGTGCAATATCACCTTGTGACAGGTGATTTTGCCCAGAAAGTCCACTTACACAGAGTTGGACAGACTCTTGTCTCAGGAAAAAGTACAGTTCCAGGTGATTCGGATGTTGACCTCCAACCCGCTTTGTCCCCAGCGTGGAAAGGAGACAGTGTGGAGGCTATGCCCCGTGCCAGACCTCTCCCTTCACAGCACTGCGTAACGCCCCAGGATCTCACATAGATTCTTCCCGAGCTGAGCAGAAATCGGGGATGAATGTTGACAGCAGGAAGGAGAGCAGTGGTCCGAGTTGGGGTATAAATAGTTCTGGCTCCACACACGATTGTGTTTCTGCTTTTGCTCTTAGGATCAAGCCAAAAAACAGATTCCCGATAGCCTGCAAGGGGAGCGCAGCTGGGTTGAAAGCATGAATGTGGGAGAAAAAAAAGCCAGGTGAGGGAGATACCTCAATGAAAAGGCTGTTACCCAGCAGCAATGTCAGAGAAAAGCCTGTGGAAAGGCTTTGCTGCTCCAGCCACGACTTGTGCACTCCGTGAGGAGGATGCAGTAAGTCTGTGATGCAGTAAGTCTGAGAAGGAGCTCGTATTATTTGTGCCAAATCCATCTTTTGGTGGTAGGGCTTCCACAAAGTATCTCTGGTTTTCCCCTTTTCTTCCCCGTTTTGTTTTTATCTTCATACTGGTGAAACCAGGAGGACAAACAAGAGAAAGTTCCTGTAAACTGTGGTAGATGTTGGCACTAATCTGTTATATTTGTCCTCTACTCAACATCCTTGCGTTGTGTAACACAGGATATTGCATTTTTTCCCCTTTTTATTGCTTCTATCTTTAGAAGCAGCAAAGAATCATGTTTCACATTGATAATTCGGGTTTTGCTCATTTGGTTTCATTTCTTACATCATGAAGGATTTGCCTGAGTCTGCATCTTCTGCAGACAAAAAGGGGCAGCTGTGGGAACTAACAGGGAACCACTGGGAGAAGCCAGCTCACCGCTCAGGCAGAACCGTTCTCCTGAATATTGAACGTCCTTCAGTGGGCTGTAAGAATCCAGATGATGGAAAATAACGCCATGCTGTGGGCAGGGCTAAACGTTGGCCAAAGGCTGGTGGTGTATCTGTGTTGAAAGAGCCCTGGAGATACCCAGCTCCGTGGGCAGTGACAGTGTCTGGAGAACGCAGTATTGTGTCAGCACGAAAAACCTTCTCGTCGCTGATCAGCCTTATGGGTAGGAAAAGGGTGTTAAAGCAAGAGTGACATTATGGAGTCAGGTATTACAGCAGAAAAGAACCTTTTCTCTGGCTAATCTTCGCTATGGCAAAATACAGTGGCCCGGCTAAATCTGCTTTGTGCGTTGGCACTGCGGGTTTTTAAAGATGGTCTAAGGCAGCTGCAGCAAATTGTATCCACACAGATAAGATGGAACAAATAAGTAAGTGCAGAAAATCTGGCTGGATTTATCTTCAAAGCATTTTCAAGCAGCTAATTGAAAATTATCCAAGCCACCTTCCTGATTTCTTGCATTAATTTGACAGCAAATGGGAAGCGCTTGGAAAACATACAAAGGCTTTGTGAGTGCTAAGCTTTACTATTTGGAATTTGTTTAATTATAAATGTGTCCTTGCTCATGTGATAATTTAAAGCCAGTTTCTACTTTTCCATGCTTCAGACACCAGTGGGACTAATCATGTAAAAACACATCTCCGACGTGAGGGGTGGGCCACGGTATTCGTGTCGCCCTCCACTCTTAGAGCCCTCATCCCCTGCTCCTCAGCTGTCCCTGCAGTGCTGAGGGTGAGCACAGCACTGGGTGTGTGGTCAGCTGGCTGCACTTTAGGGGTGTTTCACGTTCCCGAAACGTTTCCGGGTGTGCAGGACGATGCCATTCCTGTCGGAATTGCTTACGAAAGGCTCCAGGCTGGTCCCGATGCTGCTCCTGGCAATAGCAGCATCCCCTGTATTGCTGAACCAGAGGGATGCTTTTTAAAAGCACTATAAAAGGTGTGAGGTTCCCACTCTGTGTGAGCTGGGTAAAGTTCTTCAGCTGCCAGGAAAATAATTCAGTGTGGAGGTGAACAACCCCATCATCCTGGACTTGCTTTTATCTCCTTTTAACTGAAGCAGCGCCCTGAGGACAAGCCCCATTCACAGGACTGGGACATGGATTTATCTCACTTCTGGGAGGCTTCTCTGTAGCTAAACCAGCGAGTGGATTACACTTGATCCATATGGTGTTTATCAGCCACAACAGCAGTAATACTGATAATCCTCGAAAGCCAAGCTATCCGAGGAAAAGTCAGGATGCGTTACCAAGGCAAGTTAAATGTACAAACCCAGAAGAATTTGTCCCTTTCTGGAGTAACATGAGCTGGGTACTTGGACGTGGACTTTCCCGAAGTTCAAGTACCATGTAGCAAGGTCAAGCGCACTCAAGGAGAATAACTGAGACCGCCCAGTGCCTCCGTCAAGCATCGCCTGGGGCTGCCCCTCCCTGGTGCATTTTCTGATAATTTTTTAATCCCCCCCTTCCTTAGCAAATATCTCCATGTATGCCTTAGAATTGAAAAAATGATTAAGTCTGCTCATAAACCATAAACTGTGCTCAGCTCTGGAAAACAGGACTTATGGATAGATGTTATTTGCCACAATAATACCCTATAAAAGTTGAAAACCATAGAGTGAAAGGGAAGATTAACTATTATTGGGCATGCTTCAGCAAATGGGATTATTTTGTGTGTCAGTTATGAGTTAATTTGTAACATTAATCTAACTGCAGTCCTCGCCAGAGACACAAAATGTTTTTAATTGGTCCTGTGACTTTTTAAATGATCACCTGATGAAAAGCTTGTAAGTTTTACTATTGATTTAATGCTAAATATTAGTAGGAGGGAGCCTTGACAGACTTCCCCACGAAATACAAATCATATGCTTTCACTGCCTCGCTACTTTTGTTGTGTTGATGTGGTTAATGTTGGCAGTCTGGAACCAGCTGTACGGCTGAAAAAAATGGAGTTAAAATCTTGCAGCAAAATGAGTTGCGAGATAATAGTATTTGGACTGATTCAGTGTAAGCAAGAAATCACCAGCTGAGTCATTAAAACCAGAGATGAATGAGAAGCAATAAACGGATGGCTTGGATGAATACGAATGATTAGGAAGTGCGTGAATTTGGTTGAGTTTTTTTCCCTAAAGATGGTGTTTTGTCCTCTAAAGTGGCATATGGCTCCTAGGAAAGCTAATATTCCCAGTGAATGTGTCACTGCCAGTTTATAAATACTTGAAGGGATGAAAAGCAGCTCGGTGGGCAGCACCGAGCAGGAACGGGCGTCCTGCCCACAGCACCTGGCTACAAGACATTAGCCCAGCTCCATCGGGAGATGGCCACGACGTGGGCTTTGGGGGCAGAGAAGGCTTCTGTGTGTGAGCCAACATCTGCTGCTTGGAGGAAAGGCTGCGTGCTTCCTTGGCAAGGTTGCCCCCTGTGTTTAATGTTAAGTAGGACTAAGGGTAACCGAAATTGGAGGGGTGGGTGATGTGGTCACCTGGGTCCCATGGCCCAGACTCCTGCTACTTCAAGGAAAAGAAAATTTAAATTAAAAGCTGTATTCTCTTTCCTGACTCATGACCTATCAATATATCATGAAGTATCAAAGGAAATGATACCCCAGCGCTGGTAAAGAGGCAGTAGGAGCGTTTCCTCCAGGGCGAAGATGTGCCAGTTTGGGAGCTCTTGGCTCCTGGTGGCATCAGCTAACTGACAGAGATGGGCTCTTTCTGTCTACTGAGATCAGTGATAGCAAAACCAGTCCCCAGGCAAGCAACCTTCCTTACATGTGCAGACAAATGTAACGCCAGACTTACGCTGGATATAGGAAACGTGCGGCTGAAGTCAAGTGGCTGCTGTGCAGGAGACACGTTTGACTTACGCTGGGGTAAGGTGAACGGTTCCACCCCTTAGAGCCTGATCCAGTACCTAATCATCACTGACTTTAATAGAACTATTACGTATTGTTTCCACTACTGCATCCAAAGGTGGGAAAACAGATTTAGAGCTGTACGAGTCATGAGAACATTGGAGGGATGAAAAAGTGAAAAAATACAGCTTTGCATCCATGGCATTATTGGATTACCTGGAGGAGTCTGGACCTGAACAGCGGTGCCCTTCTGGCTGCCAAGCTCACCCTGTGCTGCGCCATCATCAAATTCCTGCTACAACCTGAACTCTGAACTAGTCTGGGCACTCCATTCCCCAGTCAGGGTAATCAACATAGAATTATTTGCCAACAAAAGGGTCATCTCATTTGTTGAATTTACCTTAAGGACCAGAACGTCCAGCACTGCTGACCTGGACGGTGAATGTTGGCTTGCAGATGTGGTCTGTCCTCTGCCCTTCTGGAGTGGGAGCAGGACCTTGATGCTGCTCTGAGCATCACATTCTGCCAAGTCCTCCTGCTCTGGTGCCTGCAAGAACTGCTGGTACAGGGAAGCACATCACTGCTTGTGCACACCAAGCAAACGTCAATAAGTTCTTTCAGCAACACACATCAGTATTAATTTCTTCAGCAAAGGCTGCAATGTTCCCAGGTTACAGTGATCTGAACATGAATCGTTTTATTGGGGAAGCAACGCCCTTCTTTCCCGTTCCCTGCTGACGAGGCCGATCGCCATCTCCAGAGGAATATTTTTACAGGAATCTCTCAAACAGTGGCAAAAAATGTTGGGAAATACATGGTGCTTGGAAAGTGCTCTCTGGTAGAACGGTTCTTGCCTGGCATTTGTTGTGTATTGAAGACCCGTATTCAAGGGAGAACCGCAATGTTTGCATCATTTATAGTTCAGCCAAGGCATTTAAGAAGAAATGCTCTTGGTTGCTGGCTTGTTCAGGTGCTGCCGTGCACAGGAACGGGTTGAAAGAAGGCAGCCTGCATCGGTAATCAGGTTAGTCAGCTGCCTCTGCCCTCCAGCTCGCTCCGACATGGCATGTAGTCTAATTAGTAATAGAAAGGATTTTACTGAATAGTTGTAAACAGATCTGAGGGCTTGGAATAAAATCAATCTGACTGTGGAAACTTTTCAGGATAATTATAAACTGTTATTGGCAGAGTGTGAAAGAGAGACCAAAGGACTTTTAACAGTGGGGAAACTTGTAGCTGTGCACGCCGTCCTCTGCAGGAGCAGGGAGAGGGATGGGGTCGTTTTGAGAGGAGGGATAAGGGGCTTCAGCTGGTGGGGAGACTGCCTTGAGAGGGGCTTTTTTTTTTAAAAGCTCTTAAGTGTTTTGATCTTTTTTGTAATGTTGATGGTGCCCCAATACCCGAGGTACCAACACATCCCACGATGGAGGGCATCCAGATGAACTGCACAGTGAAATGCTAATTCTTTAAAAGAAACAAACACAAAAATAAACAGTATTTTAAGGTTTTGAGCATGGTTTTATATAAAGGCGTGTGTAAAACTTCTCTCTTCTCAGATCAGAATGGTCTTGGCTCAGACCTTCACCATCTCCCTGCTGATGTAAGTGCCAAAACTTGCATCTACTGGATAGGCAGGACCTCGCTGCCCCGTGAAGCTGCCCTGGCCACCAGCCCCACCTCAACCTGCTGCTCCACTCCGTGTTCCTGTTCATGGCAATGCCCCAGAATTCGACTGGAGAAAATGGCTTTTGTTTCACTCAGACGCTCGACTTCTCCCGTCCGTCTCCTCCTCCTGGCGAGGCTGGCCAGACCTTCGACACCCCGAGTGGCCGGGGGGTCTGTGGCACCCCCCTGAGCAATGGCATGATGTCCTCTGGCGTGCCCAGCCCCTCAGACTCATGCGCCAAGCCCCTCTGCTCCACCACCCCAGGAGAGGAGGAGACCCGGTTCAGTGAAGGGATTAAATACGTGTCGGCCGACGGGGAGGAACTGGCGTGTGGCTGGGGGGGTTTCACCCCTGGGTGCTTACAGCTTTTTAACACATCCAAGGGCGTCTTGTTCTTCCTCTGTGTGGCCTCCTTCCTGCAAGGCATGACAGTGAATGGCTTCATCAACACGGTCATCACCTCCATCGAGCGACGCTTCGACCTCCGCAGCTACCAGAGCGGGCTGATCGCCAGCTCCTACGACATCGCGGCGTGCATCTGCTTGACCTTCGTCAGCTATTTTGGGGGGAACGGCCACAAACCGCGATGGCTAGGCTGGGGCGTGCTGGTCATGGGCTTGGGCTCCCTGCTCTTCTCCTTGCCCCACTTCACCACGGGACGGTACGAGGCGCATTCAGCAGAGGAGGTCGGCGTCTGTGGGAGGAACCAAAGCCTGCCCTGTGCCCAGGCTGCCTCCAGCCTCTCCAGCTACCGGTTCGTCTTCATGCTGGGGCAGTTCCTGCATGGAATGGGAGCCACGCCACTCTACACGCTTGGCGTCACCTATTTAGATGAAAACGTCAAGACTAACTACTCCCCTGTGTACATTGGTGAGTCAAGCTGGACGGGAAGCTCGGACCCACGGGCTGGGTGTTGGGAGGGAGAGCCGGTCCATCTGCCTTGGCACCAAACAGGCTGCCTTGAGCAGTTTCATGAGCAGTGCTCGCTGTCTTTTGTTCCTGATAACGGGCGAGGTGGTAATCGGAGAGGAGTGGCAGCTGTAGGGGAGCTTTTGATTATTTACAGACAGGAACTGTAAGTGCAGCTGGGCATTTGCACTCCTGCAGCTCATGCCCTGCAGATCAGGAGGTGCCTCCTGCTCCCGGCATGAGGCCAGCTGGGGAGAGCCCTCCAGCGTGCCCCAGCGCGTGCAAGGCATTAGCAGCTCTGGTAAAGAGCCATGAGGCTGTACCCTGTCCGTGCAAGGCGACAGCACCCCTTCAGTGCCACAGCACAGCAGAGACGGTCGCTGGGTGCTGCTGGTGCAAAGTCCAGCCAAGAGCAGAGGCTCAGCTCACTCCTTTCATCCCTTAGCAGCTGCCAAATACTTACAATCCTATTTGGTGAAACTGCTAAAAGGGGCGACCTTTCAGCAATGTCCGAATTTAGCAGTCTGCCCCTAGTGTGGTATCAGAAGGCTGTGCAGGGAGAGGAGGAGGTCACAGGGGGACCATCAGTAAGTTCAGAGAGTCATAGAATACCGGCTTGGAAAGGACCTCAAAGATCATCCAGTCCAACCTTTCTTCGCAAAAAAATTGATGATCTTTCCACAGCAGCAAATCAAAATAAGTGCCAGTAGTGCTGTATGGTCAGTGGGGTGACAACACCACCGCTCCTTGCGCCAGCGGTCAGGATGCAGCAGCGGGTCAGCTACAACCCTGCTAAATCTGGTTTCCACTGAACCACTCTTGCCTGCCCTATGCTATAAAAATGCCCAGGTTGGATGCAAAAGTTTCCTTGGGACATAAGTGTGAGATGAAAAAAATATCTGGCTTGGTTTCTCTGAGCCTCCAGATCTGGGAGGGAAGTGGGCTGCCGCAGTGGGGCGGGGGATGCTGGGCATCAGCAGCACTCTGCATCCCTGCCTGAAACGCTGCTGTTTTCTAACTGGGCTTGTTTTCCCTTTCAGCCGTTTTCTACACTGCTGCAATCCTTGGGCCTGCAGCGGGTTATCTGGTAGGAGGAATGTTTCTAAATATTTATACTGAAATTGGCAGAGAGTAAGTCGCTAAAAAATAATCTTGTTCCTTTTCCTTTATGCTATATGTTTCCTTTGGGGTAAAAAAATATTTATAATAATAATAATCTGGAGGAATGACCTGGTGGCTGGCTGGAGACGTGCCCCTGGTGTTCAGTGGTGTTTCTGCGGGGGGTGGAGCGAGGCTGGAAGGGTGGTTTGCATTTGTGCTGTTGCTGGAAGAAAATTGCTGACAAACCTGTCAGCTTAAATCCTTCCTCACGCTGCATTGCCTGCACCAACGAGGCTACGAGCAGCAGGTGAATTTTTTGAATGAGTTCCCCAATAAGGCAACCAGCAGTGCTGCTGCTCGGGCTCTGGTCAGCCAGCTAGGATATTTAGTCCCTCCTTGCTTTTTAGTATTTGTGATTTATTCTTCTCTCCTTACAGGCTCTTCGGCAGATGAATGGGTTAAAAAGGGGGAGTGGGATTCCAGGGGATGGAATGGGTTGTTTTCACCAGTTTTCTTGCAAAGGGCGGCTCTAGGGTGGAATGGGGATTGTAGCAACCCCCAAAGTGCAGAAGAAATGGGGATTTTTGAATGTGTGACACAGAGATTAAAGGAGAATTAAACAGTGTCACTTCCTGGGCTCGTGCAGTGTGTGCTCTCCAGTAAGGCAGGCAGTGCTGTGGTGTGGCAGGAGGAGGTGGACTTGGCATCCCAGCAGATCACCATGGGAGAGGCCAGAGCTCAGTCTTCGCTGACATCCCTCTGTGACCCCCAGCCCCTCCCAGCCTCAGCAAGAGGCACACCGAGCTGTCACGCTCCTTTTCAAACCTCCACCTCTCTCCCTTGTGTCCTTTTGGCTTTGTTTCTTACAGTACCGACATCACCCCAGAGAACACGCTGTGGGTGGGGGCATGGTGGATCGGCTTCCTCGGGGCTGGAGCAGCCTCCCTCCTCATCTCCATCCCCATCCTGGGCTACCCCCCACGCCTCCCAGGTACGCAGCTCGAGGGAACCGGGACTGGGACTGCATGGTGCTCACACTCACCTGGGGGCTTGCAGCCTTACACACGTGTGTAGGGGGCACATAGGGGTGGAGGGAGAGCTTCCAGTGTTTAAATTGTGATTTCTACATTGATTTCATCCCCGTGATTTTCCAGCTGCCTGTTTCTCTGCTCCTCCCTGGCAGCTGTTGTCAGAGGGAGGGTGTCACATTGCATTTTGCTCCTGCAAATCCACCGTTTCAGTAGCATCTGCATCCCATGTCTCACATGCTCCTTGCTCCTGTTTGCCTCTCGTTTTCAGGATCCCAGCGCTATATCGTTATGAGGGTGTCAGAGGCTCATCAGCTAAAGGATGGGAGTCACAAAAAAGCATCGGATCCAGACTTTGGGAAAACAGTTAAAGATCTGCCTCGGTGAGAAAACTGTCCCACACTTGAGGTTCAGGGAACCCTCCCCAGAAACGAGAGCAATGGCCCCAGACTGGGTTGCTGCAAAGGCAACTAAAAGGTTTTACCCATCTCCAAACATAGCGATGGATGATGCTTCCTCACAGAGGAGGGTGCAAAGCGCCTGGTCCCCTCACCGGCTGGGGACTCTCGGCAAATGGGCTGAGCTGGAAATTGTGCTGGGGATCACGTGGGAGAGCAGGGGACCAGTGGCTGGTCCTGTTGGTGGTTTTCAGAAGCTCCTGTCCCTGGTGTGAAGGTCCACCTGCGGGCATATGTAACATGCTGAGTTTCACCATGAGTGGATTGCTGCCAGCCTTTAGGAGATGGGAGAGGCACAGGCTTTGCCATCTCATCCTCTCTCCTCAGCAGCTTTATTTCCCCCTGTCTGCTTGTGTCTGGCCTCATCTGGCCCAGCTGGGTGTTGTCCAACCTCTCCTTTCCATCCCTTCAGGTCTTTTCTTCCTTTCCTCTCTTTTGGCAGGTGTTAGAGCTCTGTTTTGTCCTTCTAATGAGAAAAGAGAGGACACAAACCCGCTGGCTCTTACAGCTCTGTTCCAAATCCAGGGAACAAGATATCCTGCACTGTAGCTTTCAGTTCCCGTACCCTTGTATTCTTAGTTGCCTTTTTTTTCCCCTTTGCCTTTGCATCTTCCTGCCGTCTTTTATGTGTTACTACTTCTTATCTCCCCTGCAAAGCAGTGACACAGCAGTGTGCTTAGTCACGGGCTGCTGCTTGGCGCCGTGGTGTGGGCGAGCACGCTTGTGCCAGAGGAGGTTTGGTAGGAAACAGATTAAAGGGATCCTGGGTGGGAACAAGCGAGTGACAAGAATAAAATGTGGTCTTTTAACCCGGAAACATTTGCTAAGCATCTTTGAAATCTTTTACAATTTTTTTTGCATGTGTGTGTTGAGTTGTATTTAAATGGAGGTCGGGGTAGAGTTGCTGCTTTATTTACAGTGCAAGCTGCGGGTGTTGCAGAGGTATCTGGGGATCAATTCCTTTCGGAGCGTGCCGTCAACGAGGGGCTTTTTGTGTTCTGTATTTCTCCCAGGACTGTTCTTAGGAAGGATTTTGCAGCCATGTGTGACGGCTGCCCCGTGCAAATGCAAACATTCCATGTTGCCAAACCCCGTGCTGCTGCCAGCCGTTCCTTCTGAGCTGTAGTGGTGGTGTTTGCCTCTGTGCAGGCAGAGCAGGGTTAAAGCAGGTGCTCAGTACCCGGGTTTTCAGCAGCAGTTGCTCTGTGTCGTGTCAACGCAACGACTCGTATTAGTCTGAAATTCTTGGAGGCTTCGTCAGAAGTTTACCAGGGGTTAAGGCAGTTTTATGATGAATATTACATTGAGCAGATTTCAATGCCGTTATTAAATGGCATTCTTGACTGGGTGCCATTTTCCGAGGTCACGGCTTATTCTCCGCACGGAAATTAAATTCAAAACCTGCATTTAAATAATGATAAGGTTATGACTAAAACCAACACAGGCAGGGTAGCAGAGAGGAATAAATCCAGTGGTTGATGCTTTTCTTGCTTATCAGGAGCAAAGCTCCCAGCATTTCATGGTGGAGGCTGTCTGATGGCAGGTACAGAGGCAGTCCTCCTCCGGGAGCATCTTCTTTCACCCCTTGTTCCTAAAGAACAAATAAGGTGGGAATTGATCAAACAAATCAGATCAGTCCAGACCTTCATGTGGTTTTCGTTTGAAAGCAAAAACCCGGCAGACTTTTGTGTTCCCTGCTTTTGATTAATGAAAGGGAAGTGCCTTAAACACTCGCTATTCTGGAAACTCGCAGTGCAGAGGAGCTCCCATCTGTGCCTGCAGCTCTTGGGAACACGTGGAACAGGCTGGAGCGCGAGGCCAGTGGACACTGTTGCTTTTGTTTTAGCGAGGGATTGGATGCTACACAATTTCTCACAGTACGGACAGTAAGAATCTCACAAAGATAAAGCAGAAATACTGATGGAACAAAATACTATTCCGTGCCATCAGGTCCTTTGTACGCGAGCGTAATGAATTGCGGTGTTCACATGCTGCCTAAGAGCAGGAGCTTACAGGAGTGCAGCCCGTACAGCTTAATCCGCTGCCCTGACGAGACTTCTGTTTTATCAGGCCTTTTCAAGCCAAGAGTTAAAACAGCGTTTTCCTTTCTCTCGTTCCATATGATTGCTCTCGTGAAATAGCCCCTGCTGTCAGTGCAGAGGTATTCAAACAGAAGGCACGTGGAGCTGTGCCAGGAGAGGAGGCTTTGTCTTAACAAGCTGCAGGACAGAGTTTGTGAGGATCACTCACCGGTCTGTCAAGCTCTCGT
>NW_010417211.1:27314-37031 GCF_000710305.1 Buceros rhinoceros silvestris | reverse complement strand
AGCAGGAGAAGCTATGGTCAATATTTCACTCACCCCTCTTGGATCAGTCGGCAGGGTGGGGCTTTGCTTTGTCTCATGGCTTTACTACAGCTTTGTGTGTTGTAAAGGAAGGTCAGTTTACATTCCCGCGGGACCTACCTACTGTCCCCTTGGAGGTGGTGACAGCAGGTGTCATTTTGTGCTGGAAAAAGACGCCACTCCCATGCTCTAAGAGTGCATAAATATCCATCTGTTGTTAATGCCTCATTTCTCTGTCACAGTCTGGGCTGTCCTGGGCACGCAGGTGTTCCTCGGAGGAGCAGGCTCTGGCTGTACAGGCGGCCCCAGCTCACTGAGCAGGACCATTACCTCCCGAAGGAGTTCCCTGAAGCGCCCATATCAGTAAAGAGCTGCAGGATCAGGCTTTTGTAGATGGGAAGATTCTTCTCTTGGCAGTGTGAGCTTCCTGAAATCCCTTTGGCTGCAAGAACCGGAGGACAGTCAAGACTCTTCAAGAGTTCCTGGGTGTTATTTAAGTCCTTCTGATAGATTGGACAGGTCTGTGATGACTTTGGTAAGGTTTTATATGCTGTAGCTCCTCGTGTACCTCATGCCAGGGAACACTCTTCTCTTGAACTGTGAAAAGGTGAAGGCATTGTACCTTTTGACATCACAAGAAGGGTTTTCTCACTGACAGATTAGGCTTTATGCTTCCAAATAAAGTACAATCACAACGATCATTCCTGGAAAAATAGTTTAGTAAATTAAACTAATCCCAACAGCTAGACAATGGTTGGTATAAAGCCCCCTGTAATCGAGGCACAAGAACATGGTATTTCTGTCTTTCACCTTCTTTGTTCTTTTGGTGTAATGAAATTCTTCCCTTTGTGTGGATAAAGCTGCACAAACGTGATGCGGAGCCTCAGCATGTCTCACTCAGTTGTACTACAGGAGGTTTTCTCTGATTTCACGTTTCCTCCAAAGCGGTAGGTGGTGAGTGACTGTGTCTTCCAATCCAGCCAGCAGCCTGTGAGCTGCCATCGCTGCAGGACAACGGGGTTGTGCCTGTCTCAGAAATGGGATGATCTGTGGTACTGGGCTGGGCTGGGCTTAGGGAATGTCACGCGGCAGAACTCCAAACCCGTTACAAAACGCTCCCTGCAAAGCAGTGTCAACCCTCTTAGTCCAATATCCGAGATAGTGAGAGATAATTGAGACCATCCCACGTGCCCGAGGGCCTTTCTGTGTCTTGGAGATGGAATTGTTGCTGGATCATCTTTCTGCATATAAATGACACATGGCAATTTTTCAGGCATATCTGTGGCTCTCTGCTAAATCCTGGTGGGTCAAAAAGAGAATGTACTTATATTCAACTTATACACTGAGCTTAAAGTAAAACTGTGCTTAGATTGTGGGAGAGAGATTGCTTTCTGTCTTCCAGTGGTATGTAAGGTGTCTTGGAGGTGCTTCCTCCATATAGAAAGGCTTGCTTGGTATTTCCACCGAGCTGCAAAACATCCATGGTTATAGAGATTGTTATTCTTATGAGGACGTGGGTGCACGTGAGTAGCGTGAGCCAATGTGAGGACGTAACACAGCTGTGTTCCCTCCACTTGGTTGTTTCAGTTGGGGGTCCAAGGTAGCTGCCATCAGGTTCCAATAAAACCTCGAAATGATGAGATTTGGTGTGGAGTAGTGTCCTTGCAGAACTGCCCCATATAGCAACAGAAAATACTCAGCCTGGCCCTGAGTGTTGGGGAAATTACCACTGAATTCATCCATATGGGCGTTGTGGGCACTCCAGGTATGAATCATGTCACACGCACACTGCTGGTATCCAGTCCCCACTTTGAACAGGCACGTGAGATAAACAGACCCATCTGGTGCCCTCGTGAGATCTGCAGAGAAGAGTCCCAGATTATTCTCTCCTGTTTTAGGTGTTTGGTTGACGTTCCTCAGACTCCCTTCCTGGTTGCCTGTAGCCAACAGGGCTATAAAGGATGGCCAGGGTAAGCACGTCTGAAGATACTCGGGACAACACCTGGTAGGAACAAGAGCCAGAGCAAGTTAGAGAGACATTATATGAAAAGGCAAATTTTTAAGCACAAACTCTTGATCTTCAGTTGCGATGGAGACTGTCTCCACCAGAGCACCAACATCTACTCTGTGCAAGTACATAGGGAGAGGTGAGGGTGTCCTCAGCATCCGTCCTTAGCTGCTAGGACTCGATAAGCATAAGTGGAGAAACTCGCTGCTCTTTCACACTCCAGTTAGCTCCCTTTTGGTTTATCCTTTTGAAGAGACTCACGTGGTGGCATGCTGCCTCATCTTACATGTAGTCCTTCTGACTTGAAGGTAGGGGACAGACCTGAAATCAAAATGTGCCACAGTGATTCAATTCCAGTGTATTTCTCCTTCCCAGATCAGTACTGCTGCTTCTGAAGAACCCCACCTTCATCTTCCTCTGCTTAGCAGGAGCGACCGAAGCCACTCTCATCGCGGGGATGTCCACGTTTGGACCCAAGTTCTTGGAGTCTCAGTTTAGTTTAAGTGCCTCTGAAGCTGCTACCCTTTTTGGTAAGCAAACCTTGGTTTTGCAATGTTTTCCCATTTTTGCTTACAAACGAAGCAGCTCATTTAGAATGGAGACAAACGCCCTTTGCAGTTCATTTACAGAGCAGTTACCGTCTTCTGCTATTAGACAGGACCGTTTCCCGTCAGTTCATCTGTACCAAGTGCATTTTCAAAGCTGTATCTACTGACATCAGGAAGAAACGTGTCGCTGCTGTGGCCATCAGTTACCCTCTGGAGGAAGGAAAAATAATTGTATTCTGTTCCTTCTGGTGCTTTACCAGAAAACATTAAGTAAACGTTTCCTCTAACGAGAAATGTCTGAACTGGGGGACTTACTTTGTCAGCATCTTGGAACTGGGAAGATCCTCACTTAGCTGACATATCATGGACTGAGGAAGTGATGTCCAACGAGCACCAATACTCACAATGTGCTCCTCAAAGAGTCTGTTTGAAGATCTCTGGGTAGGAGCAGCTGCCTTACCAGGCTCATGCCATGTTACCTCAGCTGTTACAGAGGACCACCTACTGTAGCAGAGTCCACTGAGCTCCCTCCAAGAACCAAGCAGCAACCAGAGGGTTATTCTCATGCAGACACGCTGCAGTTCGCGTATTCAGACGTGAAAATGCCTTGCTGACGTTTCTAAACTTGTTTGTGGGTTTGTTTTTTTTCTTTTTTCAGGTTATCTGGTCGTGCCAGCAGGAGGGGGAGGCACATTCCTGGGAGGATTCCTCGTGAATAAATTTAAACTCCGCTGTTCAGGAATCATCAAATTGTGTTTACTTTGCACGGTGTCAAGTCTGCTGGCTATCTTCATTTTTTTTATTCACTGCCCTAACATGCCGATGGCAGGAGTAACCCAGATGTACAAGGGAAGGTAAGAACAGTCATCCCTTGTGCTGCATGGCCCTGCTCAGAGGAGGATAACTCCAAATACGTGGTGCTGGTGGTAGTCATGTGTGAATGTGTTCATGATGGAAGACGATGTCCAGTCAGTCTCACAGGCAGATTCTGAGGGTGATATACACAATATAGATGTCTTAATTTCTGGGTCTAGTTGGAGTTTGTGGAAGAGACTCCCTCTTTAGTGAGGGAGGGGAGATCAGCAGCACCAGAGTGTGAGATATTCCACTCTTCCATTGCCTTCACAGGGTCCCCCATCCCTGTCTGTGGTTAAACTGCACTAAAAGTAGGTATCTCCTCCCCAAATGGAGGTGTCTCGTTATGAGCTGGTCACTTAAACTCCCCTGATAGCTGTGGGAAGGACACAGCTTCAAGGCACGATTCCTGTTTATGGTCAAAATCGGGTGAGATGAAACTCTTCCCAAGCCTGGCTTCCAGCTCCTTGGGGATCCACCACATCTCCTACTGTCCCACCTTCTCCTTCTCTAGCTCTACCCATTTCCTCCTAGCAAATGCTATTCAGTGTCTCCTCACTGACTGCTCCTCTGTTTCTCTTTGCCTGTGTTAGTCCTTTGCCTGGTGGCCACCTCAACCTGACAGCAGCCTGCAACGCTGAGTGTGGCTGTCTTCAGGAGATCTACAGCCCTGTCTGTGGGAGCGATGACATTATGTATTATTCTCCCTGCCATGCCGGGTGCAAAAAAAAGTCCGAAAACCTCAGGAATGGCAAGAAGGTAGGTCTGAAAGCACTGAGTATTAACAAGGTGGTGGCACATCTCCTTTGGAGTGTTTTGGCTGCCTCTGCTAAAGTGTCCACAGGTTTGAGCTTTGCTGCAGGTCAGTGCCTGGTGCAGGGTGGATGCTCTCAGGCCACGCCTGGGATGAAGGCAGAAGGTACCCTGAGGTCACCTTGCCTTGCTTCCCTCAATGAGTCCAGCTGGTTTTGCTTTGCCCTGGGGCAAACTGCTCTGAAATCCACGGTAAATCACCCAGGCAGGTGGGGACCACGGTAGGCATCTAATTCCTGCCCCGGTTCTTATTTTGAGTCTTCATTGAACATGGTGCACCTCCTCATTCTTCCAGCATGTCACTCAGAGAGACAGGCAAAGGCTTGAGAAGGGTAATAATGACACTCAGCCTTCGAGGGCTGCCTGGCAAAGTTAATTTATATTATTGAATAACCTGTTTTGAAACAGAGGTGTGTCGAGAATGCAGCTTGATTTCTGCTTTGCTGGCTGGGTTCTACCCTCCCTGAGTTTCTTTCTGTTTAATGCTTTGATTCTCTCGGTGCTCTCCCTGGCAAACCACCCACTGACTTTTCTTTCCCAGGTCTATCACGAGTGTAGCTGCGTTGAGAAAACCCTCCTGCCCGGCGCCGGCGACGCAGAGGCAGGGAAATGCACCTCCTCTTGTGCGAAAAGACCCCTGCTCCTGTCCTTCTTGTTCGTGGTGATTCTCTTCACCTTCCTGAGCAGTATTCCTGCCCTGACCGCCACGCTGCGGTAAGCACGGGATTGCCTTGTCCTCCAGCAGCGCTGCAAGGAGCCCCAGTATCCACCTCTCTGCTTTATCCTGCTGGCTCAAGCTGTGGGGAAGGTGTGATGGGAACCACCTTGTTACTGACAACCTGGAGATATCAGGACTAACTCCCTTCCCTTTCTAGCTGGGAAAGCAAATTTTAGCATTGGCAGCTCTATCCTCTGACATGGGACGTGTGTGCTGTGTGCCCCAGTTTGCAGCTGTGGTGGGAGGTCATTGCACTGGGGTGAACCTTGATTCTTGTTCAGAGAAGGGCAACGAAACTAGCGAAGAGTTTAGAGAACTTACCTGATGAGGAACCACTGAGGGAACTGGGGTTGTTTAGTCCGGAGAGGAGAAGGCTCAGGGAAGACCTTATCGCTCTCTACAACTCCCTGAAAGGAGGTTGTAGGGAGGTGGGGGTCGGTCTCTTCTCCCATGTTACAAATGACAAAAGAAGAGGAAATGGCCTTAAGTTGCGTCAGGAGAAAATTTGATTGGATATCAGGAAAAATTTCTTTACACAGAGGGTCATTAAGCCTTGGAAGAGGCTGCCCAGGGCGGTGGTGGAGTCCCCATCCCTGGAGGGGTTTAACAGACGTGTGGAGGTGGGGCTGAGGGACATGGTTTAGGGCCCCTGGCAGTGCAGGGAGAACGGTTGGACTCAATGATCTTAAAGGTCTCTTCCAACCAGATGATTCTGTCATCTCCAGAGAGGTGGAGGTCCATATGCTGTTGCAGAGAGGTGCTGTGCAGCCTGGCAGCATTTTTAAGCAATCCCCTTTTGTTCCCCAGGTGTGTCTCCGACAGTCAAAGGTCATTCGCCCTCGGGATCCAGTGGATCGTAGTACGAACACTAGGTATGGAACAGAGTGAATTTGAGCATTAGTCTGGTCCATTGGCTTTGTGGAGCATGTGCCAAGCTGTTACCTAAGAATAAAACGTGTTGGATTGGAAAAAAAGAGGGTAGGGCACGTGCTGTTGAAAGGAGGCTGCTTCCGTTGTTTGCTGTCATTCAGAAAATCCTAATTCCCTTTGCAGATGATCTGCAAACTGAATGAAGGGTTCTGTAACACATCGCAGGTGGGTGGAGGAGCAATGTCCTGGCAGCGTGTCCTTATTTTAAGAAAAAAAGAGCCGAGGCATTGAAGCTCCTGCGTATCTCTTTTGGCTATTGTGCGACGTGTAGGTCAGGATGGTCAAAAGACCCTCTGGGCTCTCAGGTCTTGAACTTCAGCGTGTTTTAGATACCTCGTGGCTCTAGATGTCGCAGGATGAGTTTGCTTAATCATGGCAGCAGCAGAGCCTGATGCTCTGATGCTTTTCTGCAAGAACCTTGAGTTTTGCAAGGTGTTTCCCAAACTGACGGTCCTCTCTCTCTTCCCGCAGGAGGCATCCCTGGCCCCATCGCCTTTGGGTCCATGATTGATAAATCCTGCCTGCTCTGGCAGGACCAGTGCGGTGAGCAAGGTTCTTGCTACGTTTACCAGAACTCAGCCATGAGCCGATACACCCTCATCGCTGGAGTGGTCTACAAGGTGATGCTGCCTGTTAGCTTCACTCTCTCGTAAAGCAAGCAGGTCTTTAGGAGACAGCATTTTGCTCTGGGAGAGAATTTTACAAAATCGGGTTGTCCTAATCTGCCCTCCCCCCCCCCAACCCAAATTAGACCTTCAGCAAGAAATGTTCTCGGGGGAGGAAAAAGCTCTGTTTGCTTCTTGCCAGGTAATGGTGCTCCAGGCACCGTCATTCCCTTAAATTTCTATTACTTTCTAGACTTACAGCTTCTGTTGCACCTTATGAAATATCTCCTCTTCTCCCAACAGTTACCAAAGTGATTTTTTGCTAGAAACGGGGTAAAATACATAACTGCAGTGTGTTAGTGAGAGCGAGGGATGGCATTGTAGGCAGGCTGTAAGTAACCATTCCCTGATCACTGCTAGAAAATAAGAAAGCTTAGCTCTGTGTTTCTTATTTATTAGCTGAAAACCATCATTTTAAGTGCTCCCAAACAAGCACTTGCCCTGGATAGTGGCCCTTAGCAGTTGCTGTGATAAAGAGACTTTCAAAAGCCTTCCAGCAAATGGCTCAGGCAGTGTCAGTCGCCACAGCACTGTGCTCCAGGTGTCCGTGTGAGGCTGGACAGCGTTCCCAGCTCTCACTGTCCCATAGCCATGGGCCTGGCTGCATTCAGATATTTGCTCGCTCTGGCTCTTTGTGCTGGTCTGCTGCCCAGGCTGGCCTTCAGCAACATCGTCTCCTCAACGCTTGGCCAGCAAACCTCATCCCAAGTGAGGGCTCAGTGCCTGGTTTTGGGGGGAGCAGAGAGTAACGGGATATTTTCCTGGCTGCAGGTGCTTGGGACAATCTTCTTTCTAGTCGCCTGTTTACTCTACAAACCCCCGTCACCAGAGTCTGCTCCAGGCAGCTCCGCCCCATCTGAAAACAGCAACTGTGACCTCCAGGAACACAAACCTTCGCTGCCGGCTGGAGAGGATATATAACGCTGTACGCGTCCAAGTGACTTTCTCAGGCTCAAAAATCATGATGAGAAGATGTTACACAGTACCTGGCGGGGGCGGGGGGGGGAGGTTAAATTAATGGTAATATCACTTTTTTTAGTTCAAGATAATTTAATTAACCACTGGTGTGTTTGCTATTTTCTTAACAGCAGAAGCACTTTTAAAATTGTGCGCTGATGCCATATGCAGTTATTTAATTTTATTTAAAGAAAGGGCTACCGTAGCTTTATTCTCTGTCTGTGACAAGCAAGGACCACATTCTCCACTCATGGAAATAAACACCGGTAACTCCAATGGAGCACGTGGGATTTAACCACCAGAGGATCTGGGCCCTGGTATCTCAACTGTAAATTCAACTCCAGCAAAACTTCTGCTGAAGCTTCCTCAGCCTGAGGAGAGTCCTGCTGTCTTGCAGACCACAGTGCAAAGAGGACGACTGGCCCTTAAACTACTGTATGTAAAGCAGACGGCCCTGACACTGTCCTCCTCCCGCCTGTGACACACAACATCGCTCCTTTTGTTTAGGAGCAGGTTATCAGATTATGCAAATTCCTGTGACTGTGCAATGGGAGATGGGTTCGAGAGCAGATTTGTCTAGCAAATTCATCCGTACACTACAGGCAGCCATTCCCGAGCGCTGCCGAGCAGTGTCCGCTCACTGCCTCGCTTCATCGCAGGGTTTACACCGTGGTGACACCTCGTTATTTTTTCTCGTGCTGTTTAAAGCCAATGCCTTTTGTAATGTACTGTGCAAAACTTGAACTTCTTGCTCTTTGTTGGGTGCGGGAAGATACGAGCTACGGATCTATGCAATGCTTCTCTTCGGTTGCTCTGTGAAAACATTGAGTGTGGGTAGGTGAGAAAAGGCAGAATGAACTGGATTTGTCTCTGGACCTTAAGGGATTAGCTTGCCCTAAGGACAGACTGCCTTGTGGACAGGGGACGCTGGCTCGTCACTGGCCTGCTTGCACGTAGAGAGGACACTGTTCCCAAAATGACCTTTGAATGTGCACTTGCAATATTGACCGTGACCTTTCTGAGGGAGAAAAGTGGAATTCAGGAGGGCGTATGTCTGGCTTCTCTCTCAACCCAGATCAGGCAAGGTTAGTGCTTAGTCTGCCCGTATTTGCACAGCCACACAATCCAGGTTCAGCTCCAGGGGAGGGCTGAGGCCGGCACCTGGAGTCCTACACTGTATAAACCACGTTCATGGGGACGGGACCTACATTCCTGAGCTGCAAAACTGGTGCTTCTCTTGTGCCAGCTGCTACTTAGAATTACTTTGTAGATGTTTTTGTATATTTTGTGTATTTATGCTTTCATAAACAACATAAGGTGGGCATTTATTTCCTTCATTAGCAAAGGATCAACTCCCAGAGCATTCCTGTTGCAGATAGGGATGACAGCACTGGGAGCGTGGTCGATCTTCAGGTTGATGGTGGTCAAGAAAGCAGCTTCTTCCATTCACAGATCCCCTTCCACCAAAGCTAGGTAGTGACTTTCTCACTTCCAAAGCCCTTGTTTTCCAGCCTCTGTCAAGAGCTGGGGGAGACTTGAACATCTCCAGTAACTGCTGGCAAAACTAGACGTGCTAAGGATGAGATGGAGGGTGGCTTTTGTCTGCTTGAACATGGGCAGCTGGGACAGCTTTGATGGGGCACCGTGTTCAAGAGAGTCCCTGATGCAGGAGTTAAACCCAACACCACCCAAACACCAAAGGCTTCCTTACAAGTTCCACTTGGGTTTGGAGCCACTTGCAAACACGAGCCTGTCTCCAGGCCTTGCCCAGCGATCGCCCTTCCCAGCTTACAGACACTTCAGGTAGAAGCAGGGATCTTACACGGGGAAAACGCATGAATGTATTTTGGGAACATATTTTATGTATGATGTGTTTATGAAAGGTAGAAGTTCTTAATATATATATGGATATTGCAATGCAATTGTAGTGTTTATAAAATGAGCTTTATCTGAGCGTGTCGTTTCCAGAGGGAAAAAAAAAAAGCTAATAGGATTCTGAGCATTTTTTACATTGCCATGGGACTGGTAAGTCATGGTTTTAAGCAGCACCTGTTGCATAAACAGGTTATGTAGGTGTACAGGTTACTTAAAATATTTGAAAGTGTGTTTCCCAGTCTCATATGAAGTATGATATTGCTATAAAAGCATAGAAATATAATCGGTATTTCACAGGTACTTGTGTGAGTGTTTTTCATCCATTCTCAC
>NW_010417211.1:18669-27188 GCF_000710305.1 Buceros rhinoceros silvestris | reverse complement strand
CCCTCTTTCCCAGCCCTTGGCAGGACTGGGCTGGGTCCGCGCTGCCTGGGAGGCCTCAGCAGCAGAGCCTCCTGCTAACAGGGTCAGGGCCACCCCACGGGGTTCAGGCTTCAGTGCACGTCATTGTGGTGTCTCCAAAGAGGAGCGTTTGGATTTAGGTTTGTGCTTGAACCATAGGGTTAATAAAGCCCCACGTGGATACAGGAGCTGCAGGCAGCATCGTCTGGCTGGTGGGACAGCACATGACACTGAGACCCTGGGGGTTGGTGTCTCCTATTGACTTACCTTCTCCTGAGACAAAGTGTAATTGCTTTTGAAGGCAGAATGAGGTGTTTGGTCTCTGGGGAAGAAGAACGCAGAGGGCAAGCTCATACATTCACTGCCCTCCTTCAGCCACTGACCAACCCATCAAAGCCATGGAGCTTATGCCAGACCTACACCATGTAAACGGGGTCAGACAAGTGTCACCTGTGATTTGCTTAAGGGGTGATTCATGCTGTTAAAGAATACCAACAAAGCAGTGCTTGGTCGTGAGGAAAAGCCACAGGGAAGTAAAACAAATGAGCACCCAGGAGGGAGCCCAGGCAGGAAGGACTGGACGGTGTTTACTGTAGGCAAAACCCCAGTCAGTCAATGAGCCGTTTTTCTCTGGGGAAGAGTTTGTCTGGAAACTTCCTGGAGCTTTTGAACTGACAGCAAATAACAGCTTTGACTGTGATACAGAGGTGATTGGCAGAGCTTCCTCCCCCTTCCCTGCTGCCGTGGCCTCTCTTCTACGCCCTTCTGTGCAGAAGAGCCCCAGTGTCTCCCCAGACCACCCCTCCCTGGCTTCCCGTGCTCCCTCCCTGCAGCCCAGCCTTCGCTCTTGCCATAGACAGGGAGTAAATGATGATAATTCACTTTTTATACTTAGATTAACATAATTCATGAAGGAAAAAACCCAACCGAACAAGAAAACCAGGGTGGCGTGGTTGGATTGCATCCAAAGGAGGCGCAGGGGGCTCAGCCCCTTGTCCTGAGCGCAGCCCGCGGCTGTGGGTCAGGGTTTTGCGTGGGGATGGTGGCTGGTGCCACTAGATGGCAATGGAGCCCCAGCCCGGCTCGTCCCGCAGCTCCGCGGCGGCTGAGAGCGAGTTCTCGGCGCTTGACAAGGGGCGAAAGCAGAGCAGAGCCGCGCCGCCAGCTTCGCACCTGCAAACCCGCAAACGCATTTTATAAGATCCAGATAAGGGTCAAGGTCCACTTCCAACATCTGAAAAAAAGATCTTGCCAGGGAAAATGGGGACCATCTGTAATGGGACAGTGGTGCAGGGGGCGAGGGGCAAACGCACCAGCTGGGTCACTTTTACAGAAGTTGATAAATCCTTACTCAAGGGCTTCCTTCCCCAAGCAGGGATGGAGAGCTCTGAGCTTCACTCCAAAGGCAGTTTTTACATTTCCCTGCCTGATTTTCTTTCCCCTCCAACTCCACCTCCTGAAACAGCACTGTCCCTTCTCCGCGCTGCCGTCCAGACTCATCTTCCCATTTAACCTCTGTTTGGAGGGTAACCCACGCCGATCCCCCTTCACCTTCACGCACCATTGCTGCCGTGTTGTCGCTAAGCTGGAAATCAAAAGGAATGGTTTTGGGATGAAGGGGGATGCCAGCCCCCCCAGCGCTGGGGCAAAGCTGGAGCTGTGCGGCTCCTTCACCTTCACTGGTAAAGCTTTGGGTGGTGGAGCTGCTGGGCTTTTTGGGAAGCAGGACGTGCAAAGAGCTACTAACTGGAGTGAAGCAGAGGAAAGGCTGTGATGGGGAGCACTGAAGCTGTCTCGGCTTTGCCACAAGCTGGCAAAGGGGTATGTGGCAGCACCAGAGCAATCTGGACAATGCAAAGAGATGCTCAGGTGATTTCCCAGCTGCTTCTCCCCACTGCAAAATTTTCCTCGGCTAGCCAAGCCCAGGTGGTGTTATTCTGCCCATGCAGCATGAGACTTCTTGGGCTTGACTCTCCTCTTAGGACATAAATTGAATTGATTAAAATCAACTAAGCAACACAGAGTGAGGAACAGAAGTGAAAAAATAATTAAACTACAGGAGGATGAAATCTTTACACCCCCACGGGAGATCCTTGTTTGTGTTTGTTGGGCAGAGAAGCCTGCCTGCATTTTCCTGTGGTGACGAAGGACGTGTCTTTTGGAGCACAGCAATAACCCCAGGGTGCTCTGGGCCAGCTACACTCCATGGAAAACCTTCTACGGAGCCCAGTGGGCTCTGGAACAGACTCATAATTAATAACTTCTCTGCTTTAAAATCAAACACCGATAAAGAAGAGTGACAGGTTAAAGGAGACGGGTGTGTTTTACCAGCCTGGGCAGACTCAACCCAGCAAATGTGGCGGTGGCCAGGAGGCGTAGGGGGTGGCTGTGGCTCTGCTGTGGGAACAGCACTGGATTTTGAGGGGATTTGAGGGAGCAGAATGTGCTGGTATTTTCTGTGGCAAAAATAATTTCCTCTGGAACCAAATAAATGCCAAAATTTTCTTGTGCTCCCTTTAAGTTTTCATATTGACCCTCACAAAACAATTTTAGAAGATGAAAATGAGACCATTCGACTCCTTCTAAGGACAGACTGTGTTCATTCTCCAGCCAGGGAACCTCCATCCAATTTCCTAGAGACACACAGAAGACTAAATCTTACATTAAATTATGATTTTCAGTAGTGTTTTATCTTGCCTGCTTTATTACCAAGTAACTCTCTGTCAATAAATAGAGGGTCCCGAGAAACCAGCTAAAAGTCTGTACAGTGGGATGAGTCCACCAAAACCTCTCGTAATAACAGACCTGCCCTTCTAGTGAGGGGGAAGCAGAGCTCCTATAAAATTAATATCGCAGTAGTTCGGTGAAACACTAATGCACTAGTAACTATAGAAACTGTAGCTCTAGACATGAATGTTCGATGTAGTAACGTGCTCTGCTTCAAACTAACAGCAAAAATGTGAGCTCTTACTATTCCAGCAAGCTGGTTTAAAACTACAAAATCTCTTCCATGTGGAGCCACGCTTTGACAGTGGATGAAAACACAGATAAAGCCTGTCACCTCAGCAAAGGTCAGAGTTCAAAATCAGGATTTTATGGCATTACGGATAAAATCTGTCCAGTAGTCTTCAACTAAAGAATATCCATGAAAAACATTTTTAATAGGAGAAGTAAACATGTTAAAACTTTATTTTCCTCCCTTTTTTTCTTTTTTTTTTTTTTTCTCCATGATAATCCACAGCTCCCGGATTATTTGGTTTGGTGCAATACCTTCCATACTTCCTTTGGACCTGCTTGAGGACTATTCCCTCGTTCAGTGTATTTGTTTCAGTTCCTCTCTACACTAGGGAGCTGGCATGAAGCAGTGTGTTGCCTGCACCTGCGTAAATCAGATAACCAGGAAGAAAATTGCTAAAGAATGAGGAGAGTTTATCAATGTTTTCAGGGTCTGTATTATTCTGCACTTGTGATCAATTCTGGCATCTTATCTTGTTTTGCCTCAGATCAAGTGCTGCTGTTCTCTTGGAGATAAGCCTCATCTCGTTCCTCGGTAGCGCTGTTGCCACCGTAATCGTTGAGACTGCAGTAGCTCTGCGTGGGATGGCCCGTGGGAATGCTCACCTGGGTTTTATCCTCCCTGTGAATCCCACAGAGAAGCAGGAGAGCATCTGGTCCTCCCCGAGACTCACCTAAACAACGTGCTCCAGCTCTGTGGGTGCTGGGGCTCGGGGGAGTCCCTGCTGCAGCCCCGAGCAGAGTGATGAGCTGCTAAACTTCTGCCTTCAATCTCAAAAATTTTAAATCTGTAGGGAGAACTAGGAATCTCCCCACATCACCGCTGCAACGCTTTCCTGCCCGTACCCACAGCCCCCCGTGCCCACGCTGGGGACAGGCAGGACCCAGCTGCTCTCAGCCCTGTGGGTGCCAGGGGAGATACCTCCCCCCAGAGCATCCCAGAGCCAGATGGGTGGTGCTCCCTGGGAGGCACGACCTGGAGAGCTGCAAGGAGAAAAAAGAAGTGGCTGTACTCATGTTTTGCTAATCTAATTAGGCAAAAGAAACATCATTAATGCTCTGCATGTCTAATTGATTAACATTCCCGCTAAGCACAAGGTTGCTCTCATTAGCGGAGCGCTGTAGCTGCGAATGCCTCTTTGCCTGAAGTTGCAAATACGGTGTGTATCTAGGAGGCGCATCTCATTTCTGTCTTGGTAAAATACTTCACATTTTTGTATGATTGCTCATGATGAGGGGAAAGGGAGAAGATCTGAGAAAAGCCCTACGTATAGCAGAGGGCCTTAGAAAGTGAGGGTTTGTTATTTCTTGTGCCTCATTAGCAGTGAAAGGGAGCGGGATATACTTTTCCTATCCCATAACAATTGTAAAGATTTTCCATTCCTCATGGGGAAAAAAATATTCGTATTTGAGGCTTCAGTGAGCTGAAAACCTGGAACAGCACAACTCATTTTCATCAAAATTAATCAGATTTTTAAATTTTAATTTTGCGGTTTTTTTCAGGTTCATAAATACCTAAACAAAAATTTCTTTTGTGCCTAGACTAGGAATTTGCAGTTTAGAAAAGGCTACAGGTGAGAAGATGTATGTCTCCTGCTGAGGTCCATGCCGTGGGTGCCTGCAGCGCCAGCCTGCCCTGCTCTGTGCTGCCAGAGCGGTGGGGACTCCTCATCTCGGGCAAAGGCTGGTGTCAACAGGAATTTCTGCCAGGGGACAAGCTGCCCGGTGTCCTAGGAATGCCCATTTTTTTCCACTGACTACAGAGGTAACTGGTTCACAGGCAGGTTTCTAGATGGCAGAGAGCTGGTTTTGATGTGGAATAACCCCAGCCATGGCACAGGGTCATCGGGTGCCTTTTCTACCTTGGAATGGAGAGAGCTGACGTTATCCCATCCCATGGTTTATTTGGAGTCTGAAGCAGAAGCCACAGCCATCCCTGTTTTGCCCATCTCCTTTGTCCCCAAGCATAGCTGAGCCCCTCTGCTCAGGCAGCGGATCAGTCAGGCTGATATCACTTCTCTCTCATCACAACCCCAGCTTTTCTTCCTTGATGTTGTTTCCACCATCATTTCCATGGACACCAAATGCACGGGCCATGGGGGAATTCCCGAACGCCCCTCGCTACCTCCACTGAGCTCTGCCCTGCCTGTCCCTGGGTTGCCTTACCCCATGCAGCCCTTGCCGCAGCCCAGCTGCCCCTCGCAGGGCCTGACACACACCAGCCAGCGCCACTTTCCAGGCTTCGGCAGCTGCTCTGAGTGTAGGAATATCAACAAATTCACAGCATCAAATTGTTCTTTTTGCAAGAGCCAAAATGCAAATTCTGGTCGCATTTTCCCTTTTTCTCATGCTACCAGTGGGATGAGAGAGGTTATTATAAAAATATTAGGAGCTCCAGGTTTTCTTAGGGAACTTACCTATGAATTAGTTTAATAAAGATGGGTCTAAACTTGCAGATGGGCAGCTTGAGAGGCTGTTTTTACTGACATTTTGCCCTGTTACCCAAAGGACTGTAGCTGTACCTACCTGGCTCAGTTTTCCCACCAGCAGAAAATAGTCTGCAAGTTATACATCACCCATCTGACCCCCGTCAGGGCAAATAAAAGCCATGGGCAAGGGCAGCAAGATGATAAACTCCGTAACTGTGGCACAGGCATTGCCTTCCCTGGTCATGTTTGTTCCTGGGAATGGTGGTAAATCCCCTGTGAATCTGGGTCACGCAGGGACAGTGACAAATGAGCGACACAGACTGTGTGTGCTTCAGCCTTCGCTCACAGCCAGCCCCTCTTCAGCTTGTGGAAAATGGTTTTACCCTTCAGGAACGTACATTTAAAAAATTGCCAAACAGATTAATGCAACCAGTTGAGTTTTATGCTCACTTCCTACGTAATCACTGTTGAATTTGTTTCTGTTTCTTTCAGGGGCATTATTTCCAAGAAGCATTTGCAAATAACTGTATTTACAGAATTAGTTTTGCCTTCATGGGCTCTCAGGGGAAGCCCTGGGAAAGGCACCAGAATGGGGTACGTTGTGATCTGCCTGGCAGATAAAGTGTTCCATGGATCCACTCCCCAGACTGCTGCTGTTGTAGTTTGTAATTCTTTTTTTCCTTTCATTTTGCACATTTCATCCTCAATCCCGCCTTCCTGGCATCACTCTCACTTTTCATTTCATCAGGAGAGAGAAACCAAAGGCTCAATAGGTTCAAGAAAGTTCCCACTGCAAACGCTGCCCCGGGCCGGGAGGCAGCTGCGTGTTATTGAAGTTTATTCTTTCTCTTTTCTATCTCCTCAGTGCAGTGAAACCCAGAGCTGGGGAAACGGTTTTCCTACCCGGATAAGGAGCATAGTTAATGAGTAAGGGGATGGGGACAAATGGGTTTCAAGCAGCAGCTTTGGGAGGTACTTTAACAACCCTCCTCTTCCGAACAGCCTTCCTGGGGGGCTCTCCCATCCCCGTCACCTCCTGCCACCTCTCCACTGCCGTAAGACTCACCCCATGATGGAGCAAACCCCAGCGTCATATTAAAACAAATTCCCTTCGTGTCTCTGCAGCTCCACAAATAGCACAATACCCCAGACCTGAAGGCTCAGTTCTTTTAAAACACATCATTTGGGGCATCTTGAGCCTAAAACAGAGCTTCTGGGGATCCGCATCTATGCCAGCTTTGGATTTTAAAGAAACACCAGCTCAGCTTATCCCACCGAGGATCACAGCAAATCCTTTACCTCTTGAGAGCTTTAGTTACCAGCTTTCGTGGAATTCTTATACAAATCCTGTCTGTTGATTAAAACCCAGTCTGAGCAGCTTATACCTCCCAAGCTGTGGGGCCAGCACCCCTGGTTCCTGGGTATAGAGCATCCCTCATTAATCCCAAGGTGGGGGACAACCCTCCCCAAGCATCTGCCCCTCTTGCACCAAAAAGGAGGCCACTAGCTTTCACCTTCATGTTCCCAAAATCCCTGCAAGAAGTAAGACAGACATGAGGTTCTCATCATCCCCTGGATTTGCTCAATGTCAAGCATAATTGCCATGACAACAAGATTTTCTGTGTGCTCTATTAAGCCAGCCTTGGGGGCCATGGTCCCCAGGAGGGCTTGGGTGTCCCAAAGGTTTTCTGTCACGTCTTCCAGCCCTTCTGGGGATGTCTCAGATACAACAGGGGGTCCAAAACAGTACACATTATACGTTCAGGCAGCCAAATCCTTCCCCAAATGTCAGCCTCCTCGGAAATTTCACGCTGCAAAAACCCACCTTGCTTTGACCCTGCCATTAGGGTTTTGAGTTATATTGTGTATTGCAAGAACTGGGAGCAGGATCATACACACACGTGTATTGAGGAAGAAAGAAACACTTTAAATGAAAGATCAAGTTATGAATTAAAGATAAGGGAAATGTAATGACTCTAGAAACCAACCTATGCAAATGCTGAAATGGGTTAAGGAGGAGGCGCTCCCCGAGCGCTGCCGTATTTGCTTCTGCAATACCCTGCTTATGGACATAAACCCAAACACAATACGTGGTTTCAAAGGAGCAACACTTAACCTCACCCATGCCACGTGTTTTGGCTTAGGCTTTTCTTAATGTGCCAGATGTAATTAAAACTCCTAAGAACCTGTTAGAAGTGGTGAAAATACGTTCTTCCCTACCTGCAGTCAGTTGAAGGGTGTAATTGAAAGCAGGCAATTAATGAGACACCAGAGAGAGATCACTCCTGTTAACCTTTTCTCTGTGCACGGCTCTGACAACAGTAACATTATGGGCTTTCCTTACCTTTCCCCACCTCACTGCCTGAAGCTTTTTTCCTCTCCACACATAAAGGCGTGAAGTTCAGAGGGTGCTCTCGCAGGCATCACTGCGGGTACACGCATTTGGTGCAGCCCCCTCTTAGCACAGCCACTGACAACTGGAAGAGCCTAAAGCTGCGTCCTCCTGCTAATGAGGGGTTAAAAGCCTGGATGATACCACTTCAATGGATCCAGGCTGGAAGTTACCTTGGAGAACGTCAAAGTGAAATCAAAGCTAAATTTTGACTTGATATAAGATGAAGATCACGTTGATTAAGTTAAAACTCTGTATCAGACCCAAATGCTGCCAAACCTTGACAGATTCAGTTTTGAACTCAGGTCAGACAATGCAAACCTATGTTTGTTTACTTAGTTTTAGGAGCGTTGGCTCTGAATTAAAACACGAGAGGGGTAGATCTTCCACCTCATTGCTCAGCGCCTGAGAAATTCGTCTGAGTTGAATCCCACCCGCACATATGGTCTCTGCTGGATCTCAGCGCTCAGGTCCACCTCTGACCCCCTCTTAAATTGCAGTGTCTGCACAAATCTCCTGGGAACTGAAAAATTTTCCTTGTCTTTTCAAAAGTTATCATCAGAGAGAGAGAGTTAACACAAACCATTCCTCCAGGCCAATAACAGGCATTCAGAAAATGGGCTTCGTTTTACTAACTCGGGGGTTTTTTAAGCACTATTCCTGCT
>NW_010417211.1:5821-18558 GCF_000710305.1 Buceros rhinoceros silvestris | reverse complement strand
AGAAGATGACAGAAACTAGAAAGCACATGGTGAAACCAGTGGCTGGGAGAGAAATGCACTTGTCTCATTCATACTCTTAATCCAATGCTCATCAGCTGTTTTTCTCCTAATTAATCCCCTTTGGTGAGTAAACCTTCCCCCCACTCTCCTCCCCGCCCGTGGGCTCTCAGAGGTGCTCTCAATTCTAAGCTGTGGTCAGAGTGTGGACCACAAAGAGTAACATATTGGGGGGATCCCGTAGCTGCAGGGAATGGAGAAGGCTCCCCAAACCCCTGTGTTTTGTCTGTCCTCCTCGTTGGGACAGCACCTTACTGTTGGTGGCATTGTCTCGCTGCGGTCACTCCTGATGCCACAAAGGTTTTCCCATGTGTTTGCCTACGGTTTGAGCTGTCTTCTCAGCTGCTACTTTGGATAATATCATCACTGTAATTAGAAGGGAAAACAACCACAGGAAGACAAGAAGTCCTGGGGTATGCAGCGAAAATGATAGGGCTCGTTTGTGATGTCTAATGCCTTGCTGGATCAGATCAGTGGTCGCAGTAAATAAACACACACGTACAGAAATTCTCATAGTTCGGCTTTTCCAAAGCATACTCTCCACAGACAGATTATAAAAAACATCATCATTTGATACTATAAGTGGCATAAAACTACTTGACATTTTTCATTGAGAATATCAAGATTGCTTTCTTGCCGCTGCAAACCCCGGAGGATACATTACGCCTGGTTATCTCCGTTCAATACATTTCACAGGGGGACATGTTGTAAGAGAGGTGAGATTGACAAAAATAAAAATTCACTTGAGTGTAGAAGGCAAATCTACTTCTTGTTTGGCAGGCTCTGGCAATGATACTTTAACAGCTCTTCATGCATATCAGAGACACACGCGGCGCTTTAGCTGGGGAAATAGCTGCCTTCCCATCTGGAGCAGAAACAGGCGCTTCGCGTTACCCGTCTGAGTGCGGATCGGCAGAGCTAGAGCTGCACAAAAGCTGCTTAAGTGCATTTCAGTCTGGGGAATTCAGAGCTGCCTTTGTGAACCAGCCACGCGGTTTCTATCCGCGTGTATTGGTTTAAACATCCCACCCTCGCTGGGCTCCAGTGAGACCCTGCCGGGGGTGCAAGGGGAGAGAGGTGGCTCAGCCAGGCACAGCCGGTGCGCATTGCTGCACCATTTCTGGGCAGATTTGCTGTCTCCTCCTTCTCGCTGGGAGACCTAAAACCTGCTGTAGGACTCAAAATATTTCACATTATCGTGCCCATTCTGGTGGAGATTTGCCTTAAGCAGCAAAGGAAAACCTAGGAAGAGCTGGGTAAGAGGAAATAGATGGTGGGACAGGCCGAATGCTTCCAGGGCGGCTGCTGGGCTTTCCCTTTTATATTCTATTTATACTTCACCAGTCACTTCATCTCCTGAGCTGGCCAAAATGCCCCTCACCCATAGCCTCGGGTAGCTTCGGGCACAGGGGCGACAGCTACGGGCACTCACCAACAGGTATCCGAATTTACGGAGAATGGGCAGCAGACCTGGTGCCGGCTCTGGCGGGCAGCTTTGCACCGAGAGAATCTCAGAAACAGCGTGCTTCATTAGAAGACCTCCTCATAAGTTATTACGTATTATTTAGACTCAATACCAGACAGCAAAATTTAATCAGCCGGTGTTGTGAAATAGCAGTGAGGGAAAACTCTAGCGAGCAGCTACAGATGACCAGAGGCATTATGAAATCGTCCCTGTGGCTCTAACTGCTCACTTTGCCATACTCGTTGGCAGCCCTGCCCTGCCTGGTTTATTTCTGCTGAGGAGAGGCCGTACGCATCGCTCCTCTCCATCAACTCTACTGACGCAGCAGGAGAGGCTCTTGCTGACCTGCTGGGGCCAGGACATCATAGAGGAGACCTCATGGCTGGTGGCCCTTGGGGAGGAGGAGAGTAACCAAGGTGTTTTGATGAAGGAGGTACGGACTACATTGTGTTCTCTCACAAAGCCAGTTCACCTTGTCTTTGAACATTTGAGAAGAGAGTGGCTTTCAAAGCGACCTGCCCAAAAGCGCTGGTACGTGGATTATAGTACAAGGAGGATAGCCCCAGTCTTTCCTCATTTTGATTATGACAGGTCACACCGGCAGCAGAACCTGACCACCATGAAGGAGATGTTGCTTTCCCCTCTTTCCATTTTTCTTCTGTTCATGTTTCAAGTCTGTTAACTTGCTCTCAGGGGTTCATTGGCTTGGCAATAACATTGTTGTATTACGATCATCATTCGCAGTTCCTCAGTTTTTTAGCTTTTCCTCGCTGCTGCTGTCATGGGTGAACAAGAGAGTCTTTTCAAGTGAAATGGCGATTAATTATAATCGCTGCTGAGAGATGCTGAATTTCCCAGTCGCAACTTCATGGCTAATTTGTTCTGTAAGAAGCGCAGAAAGGATCACCAGGCTCCTCTCACTTGCGTTTGGAAGGTGACCTCTTAATTGAAGTTAAAGGCACCAAAAGAGGATTACCCCGTCTGAGATGCCAGCTCTGAAGGGTGAGCGCAGCAGATGTACAGGCGGAGGGATAAAGAGAAGATCACTGCTAAGCTGGTGGCAGAGAGCAGAGAGCACCGAGGGGGCTGTGAGGAGGGAGACACCCAACCTGCCTGGCCAGGGAACACTTTCCAGCCAGACGTTGCTCTTTGCAGTCCTTACTCCAGCCATACTAGGAGAAATCACAGCATAAACTCAGCTTCTGGATCTCCTGTAGTGCTCAGGGGCATTTAATTGTTTGGGAAAAGCTGGTCCTTTCTGATGTGTTCAGCAAAAATGAAGCCCTGAGAACTGTGTTTGAACTTCTCGTGCTATTAATGGAAATGGAAGTCATCACTGGTACTGCTGGGATTCATCTGAAACCCCTCCAAAAGGAAAGGGAAAATGTGCTAGCAAGTGCTTTTTCTGGGTTGTGGATATTCACAGCAGTCTCTGAGGCAACATGTGGTACCTGAGAGCTTCGAGATCCTTTGTCTGAGTTCTCCCCGGTTAAAATTGGAGATACTCCTTTCTCATTTGGCTGATCTCCCAGGCAGACAGCAAAGCCACGTACTCTTTAATACCTGTTGGTAATCTCGATAACAGAAGTTCCAAGCCCCCCAGTCTGTTGTTTTAATTGTCTTTTTAAAATGGAGGGACATAATAATTACTCCCAGGAACCAGGAGAAGTTTCTTGCACACAGTCTCAGGGTTGGTTCTCAACATCTATGTCAAAACTCGTTGCATCTCTGATATAAGGAAGAGGAGGGTAGTAAATCCCCTTGAGCCTGAAAGGTTAATGCATTAGCTATTGCTCCTCTATCCTTACTAACACCATAATCTGATGGAATTTGGAAAGGTGGTCCAGAAACCAGGAAAGCGGAATTTTTCCTCCAGATCCATAGTACCCAAGAACCTGCTCAACTCCATCTTCACCGAGGATCTTGTGTGAGAAGGGACGCTACCGTATCCAAGCAGATGTATAGGAGCAGGGCCGTGTGTTTTACTGGGTTAGGGTTCCTGTGGGGTTACCACAATCGCTGTCCCATGGCAGCAGCCCTCGTGTCGCGGTTTGAGAAGGGGGGCATTTTACCCCGTACCGAAAGGATGCGACGGACTGGTTTTGGAAAGATAATACAGAGGCTGAGGCAAAGCAAGTGTCTTGACAGAAATGATTTCACAGTTATAAGAAAGGAGTGATAAGGTCTCTGTGACAGCCCGGAAGAGGTGCCAGAGTTTTCTCACCGGCTTGGCCCCTCTTCCTTTCTCCTGTCAGCACTTGGAGGGGCTCCATCCTGCAGCTTCATCTGCTTGGCTTCCTTCAGCGAGAGCTCCGCCGCGCTAGCGCTCCTTCACAGCCAGCCTTCTGCTCTGCTTGTGGCTAATTAAGCCGTGCAGCTTCTCTGCCAGCCACCTGGTGCCTTTGGTAAAGGAGGAGTAAACCTCAAACTGTTCTCGTTCCGTTTCTAAGATAAAAATTGACAACTTTTCTCATGTGTAGAGTCATGAATATGTAGGAAATTCAGAGACCCCATCAGATGCCTGATTCTAACTTAAAGCTGACCCTCAAAGAAAGATACATCTGCTCAAAATTCACTTGTCCTGGACCTGAACTTCTGTGCAGTCCCTGCCATCTTCTGTAATCTTTACTTAATTTCTCAATTTCTCACTAAATGGACGAAAACATACCTGTTACAGGGTAGGGCACCCTGTGCCAGCTAGGGTAGAGGTTTTGTGAATATTTCATCACATCCTGGCTGTGGTTCTTCAGAGGAATAATGAAAAACCATAAAGCACGCGCTGTTTCAAGCAGAAGGTGATGGGAAGCCGACGCGAGAGGCTCTGCTGGTGGCTGGGCTTGTATTGCAGCAAGGGAGTGCTGTGACCCGGGATGGACAATCTGTGACATGATGGTCACGGAGGCAAAGAAGTGGTGGAGAACAGAGGTGAATCACCCCACCCGTCAGGACACAGGAGCAGTTTCTATGTACCATGAGTCTCATGTTTGTATCCCACATGTCTTGTATTATTCATGGCTTGAAGCTCTAACTATTTGGCCGAGGAAAAGCCTGTGAGTGGATCCTGATTTGCTTCACACCCTGCAGATAGTGGTGTTGCTTGATTGTCCTCACCTGAGTAAGAGAGATCTGAATGTGGCCAATGAGTTTTGCATGCTGGAGCAACAATATAGGTATGCTTGTGGAGACTGTCAAAGGACACAGAGTGACGGAATTGGGAAATTATACAGTCAATGGATAAATATTAGAGCATAACGTCTCCAGGCCCTTAAAGCACTACCTGAAGCCACAACAGTACCAATTATACTTCGTGATTCATTGGCTTTTGGGGAAAATATTATGTTTAAATACCTGCAGGACCTCTTGAACCACAAGGACTTTCATTAACCTATGAAGGGGTTCCAGGGCTGCCATCGCCTTCCTTCTCCTTCCTTTCAGGAGCTTCTTCAGAGTCTAAGATGATATCTGTAGGTCTAGTTGGAATCCGGAAACTAATGAATAAAGAAGAGGAAACCAAAAGGAAATAAGTTAAGTTCCTGACTGCATTTACATACACACACACCCAGGCTGGCCCTTCTTGCAAGCCAAGAGGAGAAAGCTGATGTGTACAGATTAATTAGACCTGATATTCTGGTTGCCAAAGAAACAAAAATTTGCCATGCCACACACTTGCCACTCTTTCTCCTGGTGTTCATTTTCATTTGCCTTTAACAGAGTTTTAAATACTGATTCCAATGTAATATGCTTCCTAAGTAGCATTAGTGCTGAGTCTAAACCAAACATTATCTGATTAAATCTTGACCCAGATAAGTTTGTCTACTTTCTGTGTTTCTAAATACATATTTACCATATGTTGTCTCATATGCTGCTTTTCTTTTTTACTGATACTTTGATCCAAATGTTGTAGTGATCATATGTTGCTTTTAGTCACGAGGCAAACAAAGTTCCGAGTTTGTAACCACTTTTACAAGTCTGAAAATTAAATAGCATCAACATCCTGGTCAACCCTGATGCTGTCGCACCTTCCCGTCTCCAGAAACAGTGGACAAAGCCTCGGGGGGCATGTGTCTTTCCCTGCGCTGAATCTGCCCAAGCACAGGGCACCACACAGCCGCCCCAGGACACTTTTTATGGTGCAATGTCATGGGTGGGTTAAATGCATCTAATTCTCAAATAAAAAGCAGTCCATGGCTCCCAGCAGTCCTTGCTGCCCTGCACTGGGTCTAGCTGATCCATTAGTCCTTGCACAGGACAAGTGCTCAGTGGGCCAGGTCCCTGAGCTGGGTGACAGCGCTGCCGCCATGACCCAGGGACAACCAGTGGTGGGGAGCCAGAGCCACTGAAAGCAGAGGACGAACACACCTTTGCTTTCTTGGAGTTAAAGAACACATCTGCCCCAGGCTGGGGATGGTGCCTGCTCCTGCCCCCGCTATTTCTCCCTGACGTTTCATCTCCTTTCCACCATGGAGAAAGCCAAGCTGCTCCTGGGGGCTACAGCCCACAGGTCAGGAGCCCCCCACGGGCTCTCAGCACTCGCCAGCTTGGCAGTTGCTACACCACAAGGCTTTTAGCAGCTGCTGTGCCTCCAGCCCTGGCTCGCACTTGAATTCTCAAACGAATCAACTCAGAAATGTGTCAGATTTGAGTGAGGGCTTTGGTTAAATACACCAGCCTGGCTGGTCCTGGGCTCCTCCGGCCTCCTGCAAGGAAAATGTGGCTTATCTGCTGGGGAAGGCTGTGTTCTCTCACCTCTGCTCCATCATGTCCTATATTTCCATCATCATGCAGCAAACTCAGCCTCTGCTTCAGAAACTGCCTGTTTTCCTCCTTTACGTGCAGGAGGTGATGCCCAGTGGCAAGGGGCACATCGGACAGCAGTGGAGAAGCGGGAAAGCCTGGCCAGATCCCAGGACAGAGCTGGAGAGGGCCCAGACACAAAGGTGCAGCAGGTGCATTTCCACCGGTGCCCACCCCACCCCTCCCAGCCCTCTGTGCAGACGGGCTAAAGCATCCCAGAGCCCCTGTCCAGGCAGCTGCAGAACAAGAAGATAACCAGAGCCATTTTCCTGGGTTGCGTCCGGACCGGGGTAGGAACAAGCATGAAGAGGTGTTTGCAGGTGTTCATCAATCCAACCCGTTCGCTTGCTCAGCCATTCTCTCTGTTCTCCTCTTCAAGGCTGATTATAAAATTTTCATCTTAGCTTCAAATAAGCGTCAGTCAGCAGCCGCAGCAGCAGAACAAGAGCTTTTGTGAGCTTGGGGGTATTTTTATTCCTCTACAAATGGCAAGCAGAAAGGACACCATCTGTTAAGCAGATCTTTTTTTTTTTCCTTCCTAACAATTGTTTCTGTCTCTGTAGCATGGATGGTCCCCTAAGTCTGTCTTGCTATTGTTCATCAGATTTATAAAAACGCTCTAATAACATCAGCAGTGTCTACACAGGGGCCCTCTCCACTTGATCTGCATCTTCCTGAAGGGTTAGCGGGAAGTTTCAGGGATCTGTGAGGCTGGACATGGCACATTTCTTCCCAGCTTTGTGGTTGCGTATCTGAGACGCACAAAAGGCGAGTTTATTTCAATGGCTCAGATGATGTTGGGGCACAATGAGAATAAATCATTCTCTGAGAAGTGGTGATGTTAGAGGATATGTTTCCAGGTTAAAGAAAAACCCTTCGGGATCCCACCTCTGTTTTAATTTACACCAGATCTGCGTGTCTGTGGCTGAGGACGTGTCTCCTCGTTATAAGTCTTTTTTGCTCCTACCTGGAGGTTTTCGGGCTGTTTTTTATTTCCAGAACAAAGCCTCCATCCCACAAGCAAATTCCTCACATGGACATGGAGTTGCTCCAGCCATCAGCTTCTTCCTTGTTCAGACATATCAGTCGGGTCAAATCCTTCCTGAGGTTCCTGGGGAGCCTCTTTTTTGTTTAAATTTCCAGAGCAAACACGAGAAGTTTGCATGGAACTCATTTCTAGTCTGCTGCTTAAAAAAGTCTCGCACCGTAGGTTGGACACAAGGCGCACTAAGATGGTTATGTACAGGTAATCCTCAAAGTCATCCATCAATGTCAAACAAATTTGGCAGTGCCTACAAAACCTTTGAGTATCTAGAAAACCTAAATCTTTTTTAATCTGCTGAAGTATTATTTGCACTCCTGATGAGAAAGTGGACACAAATGCAAATTCAATATTTATCCTAGCTTGTTCATGAATTTTATTTTCAGGATTTTCTCTTCTGTGAGGAGAACATAAATGTAAGTTATTGGTGATAAATATTCACACTTAATTCCTCCCTCCCAACACTCTTTATGCTCACATTTCTTGTTCTTGCTTGAGCTCTTCCTTTTTTACCCTGTTCCCTAGCAAATTTTAGTTATAGGGGAAGTATTTTCTAGTTCAAGCCAACTTCTAGAATTATTCAAGCATTTACTTTCAAGAGAAACATGTAATTATAGCAAAATACTTCAGACAGTTTTAATCCCTATACCATGAGGCTTCCTTGAAGAATCTGGGAATGAATTCACGTCACCTCACCACAGGCTGAACTGGGACTCCAGTACAAAACCTGTGAGCTAACACGCCGCAGCTTCAGCTCTGTGGTTGTAGCATAGCAGAGTCAGTGTTGCTTTTGGCTGCTACAAAGACAGTGCCGTTAAACACACCTACAAAAGACCATCTAAAGGGAGCAGTTTTCTGTCTGAATAGCAGAAATTACTGTGTTTAATTTAAACATTTAACATCCTTTCATCCCACACTCAGAACTGACTATAAATGTAGGGATTTATGTCATCTTTCGGTGTAAGAAAATCCTCAGTGGGCAGAAATGGGGAAGGAAAGTAGAAGCTACTGTTCCTTTCATGGACCCAAATTCACATCTGCTGGCCAAAGCGTATTATGTACAGCATTTACATATATTCTGCATACCATCCATAATTATATGCCTTATTGCACCGCTGGTGCTGAGCCAGTGACGGCAGCTCTGAGGACTAACAGCAGGTTCCCTGCAGGTTTATTGCAAGCCGAGCCACTAGCTCTCTGCCTGCCTTATTCCAAAGCAACAGCATTTCTTTGCATATCATCACACAAAGTTTACTTCATTCATCTGTGTCAGGGTAGAAATTTCACTCCAGAGTGGGGGTTGCTGTTGGAGCCACGGAAAAGCCGTCATTAAATCTCTCAACACCGCTTAAGCCATATAGGACCAAACAACACTGCTATGGTGTCAGCAAACCCCAGGGCTGCAGGAACCAGCCCATTTAAAGGGAGGTTGTGTTTGAGGTGTTTGCTCAAAGCCAAAACCAAGCATGAGGATTTGCTGCTATTTTCTAGCTTGGCAAAAAGCACATAAACACAAGCTGTAATAATTAGCTGGAGACAGTAAGTTACATGTACACTGAGATAGGGGAGGGGGATGGATTTTGGCCCTGCTATTTTTCCACTCATTATTTAGGTGGTGGCAATGGGAAGGTTGAAACACATTGGCATGAAATCCAAACCCAGTCTGTTAATTAGCTCCCAGTTAGCTGGGATGTGGCAAAAATCAGAAACTCCTGATTCTTGGAGCTGGTCTGGGCAGCCGGGGAGGCAGCATGGAGCTCACCCATGGAGCCTCGCCACTGATCCTGGATACAACAGGGACAAGGTGTCCAATGAGGTTTTGTCTCTGTCCCCTCTCCACAAACTGGCAATATTCAAACCTCATTTACCTTGTAATGTTTCATGTAATATCTTTCAGAAACAACAGCAAAACTTGTGATTTCATGAAGAGAAAATCAAAGATGCTTACAGGGAGGTCCTGATATTATCAACACATTTTGGGCTCTGTCTGTGTGATCAGATGAGATAACAAGATTGACGATGACTTGTCGTCATTAGCAGTTCCTCTCCAGCACAATCCAATACTGATCAATACCAGTGTTTCTGGACAACGGTGCTCCTGGCGAGTTCAGGCCAGCCCACCCACTGCGACAGAAGGACAAGGCATTGCAGCAGATCTGGCTCTGCTCCTTCTTTCTCCTCCTGAGGAGACAATAGGGGTGAAACACCACACATGGCTGCGCGTTGGTTTTGCATTGGTGTGCATTCATGTTGGTTGAGAGCAGAGGACAGGAGGGCTGTATTCACCAGACACCGGAGGAAAGTCCTCATTTGGGGACAATGCCCTCCTGATCCAGCTAGAGCTGGCTAAGGCAAGGGGAGACACTTCTGCTTATTCATCTTCCTAACCCAGAACCACCGTTCCAGATCCACTGCATGTCCTGGGCTGGGATCCCCAGGAATCTGAGGGCATGTTTCTTTGTTTCCAGCTTTATCAGCTCCTTGGAGCCAGCAGAACAATTTCCCATGGCTCTCTGATGTGGGAGCCGTTGAAGCCCCATCCATGAGGATACCCTGGCTGCACCAAGGTCTGGAAGTGACATCTCTATCAGCAGTTGCTGTTTGCCATGGAGCTGAGCAGAGCAGATCCATACCAAGTAGGAAAGGAAGGAAAGGATTATCTCAGTGAAATAAGCGGTCCCTGGAGGAGTTATAATAGTAGGCTATCACATGGTGAAGCTGGTGGGAAGGTGGGCAGAGGTTTGTCAGTGAAGGGTGATTCACTGGATAACTGTTTTGCAGGAGAACTTGCAGCACTAATCACAACTTCTCAGTTGCTAATGGCTTCGAAGAGTTAAATGAAGAGTAAAAATCACTTCTTGCCTTCTGAGTCTGCCATGAGCATCACACTTGCGAGGAATTCGGCAATCAGGCAAATGGAGAATCTATAGAGAGATCTTCCTTCCACCTCTCTAGTTCACTTTTAGCACTAGAAGAAGAAACTCAACTTGCCAGGAACTGAACATGAGGCTATTGCACCTCTCCTGGATTAGGAGCGTCCCTTTCTCCCAAATCCTCTGTGATTAAATTCAGAAGCCAGGACAGGACTAGGATTCATCCCCCAAGCGAAATTACTCTCTTGGTCTCCCTGTCTTCAGGTCTGTTCTCCTGCCGTTCTGCTGCAAAATTTGCTAAAGGATCATGGCAAATTCTGGAGAACCAAATCGTTTAAGGCAATTTTTTTGTTAATTGAACTCTGCAGCTGTCTGCCAGTCCATCTCAGCTACTTTCGTCGCAGTTACTGTCATCATTACTTCTGTGTTTACCACCGAGCAAAACCTGCCTTCCTTTGATGAAACGATCATTACTGAGGAAGAAGGACTCCATCTAATTTTTCTAACCTATTTCACATCCTTGTCACCAGCGTGGCTTTGCTGATGTTTAGCAATTTCTTGTATGAATGCACCCTTCTACCCAAATCATTTTCTAGATGTTTTCCTCCAGCGTTCAGCCCTGGATTCAAGGCTGGGTGGGCAGCTTTTTCTATTTTGCCATAAAGTGATGTACTGCACTAAAAGAGAACTGATTTTCAACATCTGAATATGGGCTTTGTGAGCAAAAGAGAGAAACTGCAGCCTGTGTTCTTGCGCCGATGCATGAGCTGGGGACGTGCCTCGTGTACACATCTACTGCCACATCACTGCCATACCCACTCAGGATTTCCTCAGTTATAAACCCACCCTTTAAAATCTCTCCCAGTACCTATGAGATTTCCCTATTTCCATGCATTTGGAGAAATATAAACACAGCAATTAATTGCTGTTGATGGGGTGCATTTTGAGATGAAATACTCTCACACACTTCCCCTCCTCCCCGTAAGCCTGTGCGCTGCATTAAGCCTAATCCATCCCTGTGGCTTTTTGGTGGTACAAATGTGTGAGACCACAGGCTGGGTAAAGCATTCTCTAACTGCTGTGAAGTCTGAGCTAGAACCGAGCTGTTATTTTAAATGGCGGTTACGAAAGTGAAGGGCTCTGTTTCAAGACAAGAGGTGGATTGTCTTGAGAAGGTATTCTAGAAGAGCCTCAGAAAAAGCTCGTACCATATTTTCCTTGCACCATCTGCTACAGAAGAGAAACCACATCACGCAGCTACAGTGGCGTGTCCTGAGCAGTTATCGATTCTAGCAAAGATACCACAGGATCACCCCTTTGCTTTGGCGTTAGAGTTTGAAGAGATACCTGCAGTCTGGAGAGGGCATGAAGCAGAGGGAGGAACTCTGGAAGCAAAAAGGAGAACATGCTGCAAGAGTAGACATTGTTTTCCATAAGATGCAAAAAAAAAAAAAATCACATATTTTTTAACAGTGAAACAATTGGAAATATTTGTCCTAGGAGTCAGAACAATTTGTTTGTGATTTCTGAGAAAGTTTAGAAAGACAGCTATTGTCCAGAGAGTTCCCCTTCTCGGTAAACATCTTTCCTCTAAATCAAATATTTTTTTCACACAAGCTGGGTTGGGTTTTTTTTCCCCAATTTCTTCAGTACCTGCAGCTCCCCAAACAGCTCTGATCAGACTTATAAAAAAATCTCATCACTGAATGCAACTACAATCAAGCCCCAGGGTCACACTGAATGAGCTCCCTCATTAATGCAGCCTGAGCTGAATTATCCTCCCTCCCCAGTTTTTGTAGATTTTTTTTCTTTTTTCATCTCCTACCTCCTTTGCCTGTTTTTCTTTTTTAATTTAGAGCAGTCCCAGGGCTGCTCTGTGTCATAGCCTGGGGCAGGGGCTGTTAGCTCAGCATGGGAGCCCTTTCCCTGGTGCCTGCGACAACCACTGAGCCAGGGACTTTGCCCACTGTAACTGGGTTAAAACTCTTTTTGTTATCTCTGGACTAAGATGCTTTAACTGAGAAATAATCTGGGTGGGTCTGGGCAGGAAGAGGAAGAAAATCAGCAAAGCTTGAAGTGTGTGGTTGGAGTTTGGGGATGTCAGGCTGGGCCAGCATGCATGGGGTTTGCAGGACAATTCACTGAGTGCCTTAGGAAAGAAATGTCCCCAGGAGCCCATGGAGGAGCATTCCTGACAGTTCCCTGGCCACAGGAGTGTGAATGAACACTTCCTCTTAGGCACATGTTGGCCACTGGAGCAGCAGGTCCTGCAGCAACATCACTGAGGGAGAGCAGGGCAGAAATGGGACTTCTCCACGCTGAGGTCAGGCTGAGCCAGGCAGCTGTATGATGCCCTAGGCTGTGACAGAAGGGATGGGGCTCAGGAGCTTCTGCAGCCTCTTGTCCTTCCACCCAGTAATAATCAGGAGGGAGAGGGACCTTCTTGTCACTCACAGAGGCTGCAGACCAGTGCTAGCACCCTCTGCTCTCAGGGAGAGGGATGCTA
>NW_010417211.1:5286-5721 GCF_000710305.1 Buceros rhinoceros silvestris | reverse complement strand
GAATGCAGGCACGGCTCGGGAGCAGCCCAGGCTCAGGCAAAGCCAGGGTGCTGGTGCTGTGAAAAATGGGAGGATGTGGGCTCTTAAAGGGAAGAATAGCAGGAACAAGCCAGATTGCAGAGTACAAATAGTAAGTATTTACAGGAGGTCACTCTGTGCTTTGGAAGACACAAAGCACCAAGTTTTCAAGTCTGCTGAAGCAGTAGAGTGACTCAAAGCCAGAGCAGAGTGTCCCAGGAAAATTTCCGCTGGCACCTCCCTGGGGCTGATCCTGGTGCCTCCTGCAGCCCCAGTCTCCCTGGTGCAAGGAAAGGGTCTTTCTGGGTGTGAGGGACCAAGGCAGAGAGGAGTGTCTGAGCAAACATCACGTTGTTTGGTGACATACAGCCGAAGAGAAAGCCCTGCCAACCTGTGGGATTTCCAGCACTGAATAAA
>NW_010417211.1:4502-5170 GCF_000710305.1 Buceros rhinoceros silvestris | reverse complement strand
CCCTGCCAGCCTGTGGGATTTCCAGCACTTAATAAAAAGACTCACTCTAGGAAAGAGCACAAAGCATGGCCCGTGCCTTGTGTGTTTCCTGAAATCCAAGGCATTTCATAAGGAATTGGGAGCATTTCAAAGTACGGGAAGGTCACTGGGAAAAGGCAATAAAAGACTGCTTGGCTGCCAGGCGTTTTTACTGTGCTGCTCTTTCATTTGCACTTCAGCAGTGCCAGGAGTGCTGAAATTTTTGGGATTTCCAGCACTTAATAAAAAGACTCACTCTAGGAAAGAGCACAAAGCATGCCCCGTGCCTTGTGTGTTTCCTGAAATCCAAGGCATTTCATAAGGAATTGGGAGCATTTCAAAGTACGGGAAGGTCACTGGGAAAAGGCAATAAAAGGCTGCTTGGCTGCCAGGCGTTTTTACTGTGCTGCTCTTTCATTTGCACTCCAGCAGGGCCAGGAGTGCTGAAATTTTGCAAAACAACAGGAATTGTTTGGGCGAGGCGGGGGACACACTAGAAAATGGGGTTAATCTGTGCTTCCTGAGGTTTCCTGGGAAATGTTGGTGTGGTGTGCAGAGATGAGGGACAGTGCTGAGCTGGAGCTGGAGCTGGAGCTGGAGCTGGAGCTGGCGCTGGAGCTGGAGCTGGCGCTGGAGATGGAGCTGGCGCT
>NW_010417211.1:0-4411 GCF_000710305.1 Buceros rhinoceros silvestris | reverse complement strand
CCCAGCAGCGGGGGCTGTGCTCGGAGCCGGCACCGCTGAGCGGAGCTCTTGGAAGCAGTGCCGCAGCTCCAGAGAGCCAGGGCTGCAAATGCAGATTAAGTCCTTGAGAGACAGAGTAACTGACCGTCTGCACGACCCTGAGGGTGCCAGCACCCTGTTTGGGGTGCAGAGGAGGGTCCCAGTTGCAGCAAGTGCAAACTCTCCCTTTGACTCCTCGGTCGCTTCTTTATGTGTCTGCTCCTTGAATAAACCAGAGGATTTCCGAAGGGACACCCTGTGTGCAGTGTGTGAGCACGGCTGCCTGTGCACTGAACACTTATATTGCGTATTACAAGATAAAGTGCATTTGCTGTCATGAGAAATCCGATTTGGCCTTGTTCAGTAACAACTCGGGGGACCCAAAACCTACTTTTATCTCTAAACTGAATCAGTAATACCTCCTGCTTGTGCCCAGTTAATGTATCAGTCTCTCCTCTGTTTCAGACAAAAATTGCAGGGTCTGGCAGTCCGCACATCTGTTAACTTCAAAGGATTTTTGCCAAAGAAAAGGACTGGATTTGACCATGCAGCACACAGAAGATAAGACCTGTAAAATATGCCTGGACACCTCATTTCCCTCCCAGAGTCTGATCCTTCTTCAGTGTAATTCTCTTACCAACATCCTCAAACACATCCCGGTGTGTTTGGCTTTTCAGATTGCCTTTCCCCTCCCCACCCCCCCGCCCCAAACCTGCCCAGGGACACAAATGCCGGGTGTGTAGTCATTGCTCTGCTCTGAGTACGGTCTGTTTTGCCCACACACCGATGTGTTCACTCTGAGGAGCCTCGGCAGGTTCCTCTGCTATGAAAATCAGAGGCAATAAAAACCCCATGTATCAACTGTTTTGATTTAAAATACTCTCTTGAAATCAGTTCAGCCAAAGGCAGTAAATAACATCCAGCCGTTGGGAATCTTTCATTGCTCACCCAAACCAGCAACACTGGTATTTTGCAACGTATTGAGTGTAGGAAGGGGTGCGCTTTCATGCCACAAGTAATGATACAATTGACATTGTCATCAACAAGGCTGATATATGTCTCTTTCTCTATCACTTCTTTCTCCCTCACTTCCTTGTTTTTCAAGCACAGCATCCTTAAAAAATCCCTGTACACGCCAGGACTTTACCTCCCTAACCCGACTTAGACACTCCTGACTTGTAGGGAGACCCTGTGAATCCACTGGGAACGATTTTAAAGGCTTGAATCCATCCAGAATTACTTGACACAGGAACCTGCTCTAACAGGTATTTGGGGCTGGGTGTTCAGATCTCAGTGGGTAAAAGGTTGATGCTGTCTCTTAGCACCTGCCTCTTGCAGAGCTTCTTCTTTGCTGCTTAACGCGCCCTTCAGAAAAGTCCCATCCGGCAAAATCAAACAGGAACAAGATTAATATGAAAAATTTCTACTGGTCCCCAATTGCAACTGGAAAAAGCAAAGATGAAAAACACTTGGGTCAATACAAAAGGGAGTGAGGCTACCTGTGGGCCTCCCACCTGGGGCACTGTGGGACCCTCAGCTTAAAGCCCGGGCAGTTTTAATAGATGAGGTCTTTGGGTGACATTTTCCTGCAAGATTTTAAGTAAATGCCTTGCTGTAACATTTGAGATCAAGTGTCTCTTGGTTTCCACGATTCTTTTCCTTTTTAAGCCACAGACACACACATACAAAATATTAAAACGAACCAGCTTAGCTAAAAGGTCGGCTGGTTCGGAAACAAACAGCGGGGATTTAGGTTGGAGGTTTCGGTGCACAAGAGGAGCGTGGTGCATCTCCAGCTCTGCTTCTGCTTGACAGGGAACATGGATTAAAACCTTGCAGGGAGCAGGAGCGAAGGCAAGCAGAGGGAGTTTCGTCATTCATTTCATTATGCCGCACCAGGAAAGGGACTTCATGTGTTCCCAAGGCCACGCACTAGCAATGGGGAGAGTGAAGAGGTGCTGGATAGACGTGCTACACAGCAAGGCAGGAGTGAGGTCGATGTCTTCCCTTGGCAGGGCTAAACCTCTGCCTGCTCCGAGGCCAGGGCTGGCAGGGCTCAGGCGAGGACCAGCAGTAGGTGTCCAGCTCTGTAAAAGTGACGTGAGGACAGAAGGCAGAATCTGCCTTGACAAACAGCTTTCTGAAAAGAGAGGTGAGCGGTCAACCCCTTTCCTACAGAGAGAGACAAGACTCTCTTTTACTTTCTCCTTTACAAGAAAAACCTGCACTTCTGCTAGGGGAACGGCGAGGCTGCGTCCCAGAAGACAAGCTCTTTGCTCAAACCCAGGCCTGTGAGAAACAGAACAGAGCAGAGCTCTCTGCCCGTGACAGCGAGAATGCTTCACGTGTGGCTGAGACACACTTGCCAAGGAATTAATGGAATTTATTAAATTAATTAGCTCATAGCAATAGCCTGCTGAGGCCTTTACTGAGGGCAGCACCCGGCCCATTTGTTGGGTGGTCAGCACCGTTCCAAAGCATTTCTACACAAGAAGAGATTTGTTTGGTACAAACTGCGCCAGCCTGATAAAATGTTGATTGTAAATCAGCAGCCACATTCATTCCAGGTACCTGATATTTCAGTGTGTAATTAGAATTATTTTTTAACTCTGTCTCTTGATGTTCCCTCCCAGTACTGGCCTTGGAGGTAAAGTGGAGGAGGCAGCACATGGAGCACTCGGGAGCAGCTGCTGGAACAGAGCAACGAGATGGGATGCTCTGCTTGTGAGCAGCCATGCCCGTGCATCGCCTGTGTGCAGCAACATGAGGCACCAGAATCCAAACCAGAGCCGTTCTGGAGACAGCTACTGATACAGACATGCGCATCCACAGTGCAAAATCAGACCAGCAGATGGGTATCTTGCTTGTGGGGATAGCAACTGCTTTCCACAAGGCCAAAATGCAGTTACAGGACCAGGAAGGGACAACAACTCTTCATTATAGACAAAGATTTCAAAGGAACTCACTTGCTGCCTCTGCGAGAGAAGTGCCTTAGGCCAGGAGCATGGGTTTGTGCTTGGGCCACAGAGCCGTAAGGTCCCACTAACTTGGGGGTTGCGGAATAGGGACACTAGCCCCCAGGAGATGGCTTGCGTCCAGCTGCAGCTCAGGCACTAGCAGGTAAGCAGAACTCACCACTTGTTCCACGTTCCACTTTTCTTCTTTGGGATAAATATTCTTGATGCATTCCAAGAACCTGCCCAAGGCCCAGGAATGACAAGTGAGACCACCTGGGAACACCAACCCCAAGAAACTTCTCCGGGCTAATAGAAAATTCATAACAGAAGCGTTTAAATGAAAGGAACATCAGTGTTAAGAGATTATTAGTCATTCTTTAAACTAGTGTGGGATGAGTGCCGGAAAACATTTCTCTCCAAATTTGTATGAATAATATGACTAAATAAATCTGATTTTGTTTAGTCTTCCATGGTGATCGTACTGGATGGATTTAAGAGGAGGAAAGTTTGGGAGAATATTGACTGTAGGAAGTTCACAATTTGCAGGCAGAGATGATTTGATCGACTGCAGGGCTAGACATCCTTTTGCATCAAATAGACAAGCAGGGCCTTGGGGAACACAGAGCCCACTGGCTGTTGGGAGCCAGGTACCCAACATCTGCTAATGAATAAACAGGACAAATTTCTGCTAAATCAGTGGTTTCCTCAGTGGGATGTTCCTGGATTTCCTCTAGGCATTTGTAAAGAGTTTTACTATGAAGAAAACTGAGTGGACAAACAGCTCTCGGGAGTTTTACAGGGCAGCTGGCTGGCTCAGCGCCCTGTGCCTGGCAGGGTATCCCCACCACAGACCACTCATCCTCGTGGGGTCCTTTCATCTGGGGGATCCCCTTGTCACTCTCAGCATCACCGTGGCTCACCCTCAGCCCCTGCCCCTGCAACAGGGCAGCTTGGAGGGGGTTCCACATCCCCAAATCTGAGGATATGGGGATAAGGGAAAAGTCACTGATGAGGACCAAAGCAAAGCAGCTCGCTGCTGTCGCTGCTGTGCCATGGCGCTGAGCATGCCCCAGGCAGATCAGGGCAGAGGCAGATATTTTTAGGTGTTTTTTCCTCTCCTTTAAATGCATTTCTCTTAGCAGAAGCAGGTGGGTGAATATTTGGGGACTAGCAGGGCACGTGGATGTCCAAGCGTGATCCCTGGTGCCTCTCCGCAGCGGAGGGAGGTGTGGGGGGTGGCAGTGCTCGCACCCCTTACCAGCCCTTTTCCAGCCCTCAGCTTCCAGCCGTGCCTCCCAGCCCGACTTTGCCAGCGATTGGGGAGGGAGGGGGAGTGGGATCCCATGGGGAGGGGCTCTTCAGCCCGCCCGGGAAGCGCTCCCTCCCCAGCCTGAGGATCGAGCTGGGGCTGCAAAACCCACCTCGGCAGCGGCGAG
>NW_010417210.1:47638-66396 GCF_000710305.1 Buceros rhinoceros silvestris | reverse complement strand
TGCGCGGGTCTCTGTGTGCTGCTCACGTGGCCGCACCACGTGGCCGCTGCCATCTCGGATCGCTGCTGCGGTCCGTGTTTGCTTTCGGTTTAACGCTCGCCTTCCCAAAGCCCTCAATATCCCACTGTTTTCCTTTGTATTTAATATATCTCTGTTTGTGGTGTTATTAAAGTTTGTTTCAGTTTTCCAAAAAGCATTTTAGAGGTCTCGTGAGTTCTTTCTCCCTTCCCCTATCTCTGCTGGAATAGGGGAAGGTATTATCGTTACCGGACCTTGGTTTTTACCTCGGCCAAACCGGTGACAGTCACAAATAATCTCGTTTGGAATTGTAAGGTCAGTATTGGAAAGAGCAGAGAATGTTCTCAAGTCATCAGGGAGCATCATAGGGTGGGGCAGTGTTGCTTCCAGTGCTCGATAGGTGGATGTCAGCAGCTCTTTAAAAGTTAAGATGACAGCGTAAGTTCGCCTGTTTGTTTCTGTGCTTTTGGAACAATGGCTCAGAAGACTGTCGGCTGGTAAGAAAAGGAAGCCTCGAACCAACTCAACAGCGTCTGCAGTTGAAAGAAAGGAAGAAAAAAAATTCCTTTGCTCAGGAAGCAAACGCAAACTGAGGTACCGTGTCACAGGAGTTTAACGCAGAAAAGCAACTACTTTTGTAAAGAAATAGTAAGACTTTCTAATACAATATAGAATTATCCCATGATATTTTCTAAAATATGCAGATAAACTGAACTGTACTTATCCTTTTTAAGGGCACTATCAAGTGTAGATGCCCAGAATTATCCTGCATTGTTTTATTTCTTATAAATATGAATTACCCGCTCCCCCCGCCAGTTACTGTTCACTTGTCCTTGCATGTGCTGACACAAGAATAAATCCCGTTCTAGCTGCAAGAGATTTTTAAGATCATGTGCAGAGGAGGTACAGCTAAAAAGCCCTAACAGTTCCCCTCGAGGATTCCAAATAGACAGGGCATTCCCATGCCCTTGCTTTCTCTTCCTAAGATGTTACCTTTTAGATTACTTTTAGGGAAAATTTTGTGCCAGTGAAACTTCTTTTTTTTCTTTGTGTTTCCCCTGCCCTACACTTGACTAATAGAACCGGGGGCTATCTTAAAACAGGCGCTACAAATGCAAGAGGACGCTGTGAATTCATCACTGTACAGACAGTATCAAACCAAGGATACTTCTCTCTTGGCAAGGTGACAGGTCACTCTAGTATGGACAGCTTACAGTCACTTTCCACATTGACCTTAGCAAGGCTGCTGATGCTACCTCGTCTGATTGTTCTCCTGAACTATCTAAGGAAGTGCAGTCTGGATGGAACTTGTGATGAGGAAAGCAGATGGATAGCCACAGTAGGGAAGGGGTATGAAGATCGTCTTGTCAGACCACAGCTCAGCAGGGCCTCGTCGGGGTGTCTTCTGCTTCTCGTTCCAGTTGCTCTTTACATTAACAATCCAGATGATGATAACAGTGTGCTTAAATTTATAGCTAGGAAAGTGGGAGAAGCTACAGAAATAACAAAGAACCTAATTGGAATTCGGTTTGAGCTTACAAATTGTAGGTACGGTCTAACAAACGTGGAGGTGGCTGAGCAAGCTATTCTGTGCGTAGTGAAACCTAAATTACAGATTCAAAAGTAACGAGGTTGCAAGTCTGCAGGAAATAGCCAGAATAGGTTAGGGATGTGCCAGGGCAAGTGTGAGCCAACTAAGTTTTGCTGCAAAAAATCGGGGACAACATGAGGTGTTATAAACATGTGGTCTGAAAGGAAAGAACAGTCATCTCTCTGCTCTGCATGGCATGCATTGAGACTCATCGGAAATGTGTCAGAGTCAACAAGTTTCGAGAAGGATGGGGACAGAATGGAGAAAGACTAGAGCAGAGTAATAAGACAGACCAGTGATGCGGAAGATTTCTCCCTTGAAGAGAATGGGAAGATTTTTTCAAAGGTAAATTGAAAAGTGGTATGAGTTTTTAATTATTTAGGACTGCAGTAGGGAGAAGGGTTGTAGTTTGTGCAATCCAGTATGGCCACAGATCAAGAAACAACGGATTAAATTGTAGCAAGTAAAGTTCAGTGTAGATCTTGGAACTTTATAATGAAGAATGTTTTTAAATATTGGAAAAGACTCTGAGAGTGTGTTTGAACATAGCCCGTTGGAGACCAGTAAGTCAAGATTTGGCAGACATCTGCCAGGAGCAACATGGATACAGCTGATCCTGCTTTGGAACTGCCTACTCTACCTTCCAGTTTTGCAAGGTCCTTTCTAGCCTTCTGATTTCACATGAATTTACATTCTAATGGGTTGGATCTGTAAGTAGAGATACAGTGGGATTTAAGGTAAAGAATATACTTCGGAGTTCAAGACACATCAAATAATGGTTAATGGTGGGGCAGATGTCTTGCCTACCTCTGGGAAAATCGGACTGGCTTTTAACACCTTAATTGTTATTTTAAATTAATAAGAAAGTGCATTATCTTTCAAACTTCTCAGACTTTGTGCATGAAAAGGGCACTAGCTGTTAAATTCATAATGATTTTGAGCCATATTTTGCCTATGTCTGAGGCTGTATACTCTAATATTCTAGTAATTTGTCCATGTATGACTAATTCGTGCATCTACTGTTAAAGGTATCCCTCTGTTAACGAGGGACAAGACTTCATTCGCACAAGGCTTATCTGGGGCCAGACCATTCAGCAATAAATTCAGGTTTCCTAAAGAAAACCTGAAAAACAGCAAAGCAGGTGTGGTAGGCTTCATCAGAGGTGTTAAGGCAAATGCAGGGAGAACTGTTGTCGTGTGTATTCACCATTCCAAGCAGCTCTGCATTGCAGAGTCTCCTCTCCTTGTCAGTAGCTTCGTTTTTTCAGAATCAGAGATTGTCAGTGGGTAATCTCATTATTTTAAAGGCCTGACAGAAACGAAGCATAAATAATACGTTTTATCCCACAGAAATCTAGAGCTAATGATGAACCTGTCACTTTGAATGCTGCTTTGCCATGTATTATTTACTATAATTTATAGGATGCATAGCCACAAACCCGGCTTTCCAACTTAGAGGTGTGTTGGAGGGCCAAGTCTTAAACGCCAGCAGCTGGCAAGGGAAGGAGCGCAGTTTCACTCCGTGTGCTTCTCTTGTGTGTCAAGAGAATGTGCTGCAGTAAACTGGAAATGGTGCGTGCAGGCGCTTCTCTCAGTCATTAATATGAGTATATTTCCATTTAGAATGGAATTTACTAACTCAAGGGATGGCATATATTTTGCTGTTCCCGAAATTCCATCAATTTGCTGGTTAAATTCACAGAGTTTTTAAATGAAACTTGAAGGTGGGGTGATTTGTTGACAGATTATTTCAGTATGTGTTGTCACAGTCCAGTGGAACTGTGCTCAGCAGGGTTTTATCTCAAGTCTGCAGTAACAGTAAATCAAAATCTCTCAGAGTAATAAAGACATGTTGAATTGCTGCAAAATAGTGCTTGTTCGGTGATCATCTGCTGATGCAGGAGGTTTGGGGGCTGAAAATGAGCTATTATTGATTCAGGTGGCCCATTTCTCTTGTTGGGAAACAGTCCTACTAATCATTTGGAATAAGTTTGGCTTAGCAACGAAAAGGATGTGAAGTGTGCTTCCATAAGAGAGTAACATATTTGGGCTTTTTTATATCATCCTACACCACGTAACTCAGGTGCTAACTTCCCAATGTTCTTACTCGGGGACATGTGGCAGGCTGATGTAAAGAGTGTGAGTGAAGTTGAGGTGTCCTCAAGGCAGTTTTGCACCATGCTCTGCCACGGCGGTGACCGTTGATAGGGGATGTACCTGAACATAAACTTCCCTCTGATGTCACATCAGCTGGATATGCGCAGTAGTTTCGTTAGTGGATGGGGTTTTGTTCTCCTCTAACCTTCACTGCCCTCACAAGTAGGAAGGAAAATGTTAAGCTTTGTTTTTTGCAGTGAGAGCTGTAACTGTAATGGGGCAAAAGGTCTCTGCTGCATCATGTTGGTGAATTCTGGGCCAAAGGCAGCTACTCTGTGGGGTTCTTCAGAGGCTCCATAACTTAAATGTAGACCTTGAGCAGGTTTTTGTTGTGTATTTTCTCGTTGGCCACTCTGAGTACAGCATAGGAAGTGAAAGTACATAGTTTTCTTCATTTTTCCAAGTGAAGATAGTCTAGAAGAACCTAATAGCGTCAAGTGTAGAATAGAATCTGAATTTTGTTTAATAATAGTAATAATGTCTTTATCTAGATTCTTAGGGTAGGTAGGAAGACGCTGCTTTAATTCAAAAGCTGTGGCGTAATGAAGCATTCCTAAGCAGTACACGTCAGACACTTGGTGACCTGGGCGTGTGATAGCACATGAGAATTCTGAATAATGAATCTCTCGCTGTAGAAATCATTGTTCTCGTGAGGAGTTGGATGCGCAGAAGCAGATCAGGAGAGGTATGCTCACTTAGTGAGAGCTGTTCGTAGCAGGGAACCGTTCTAAAGTGCTGTGGGAAGCAGTGCTGTGTAACTTCATAGAGATCCAGTGCCCCACTCCTTTTTTTTTTTTTTTTTTTTAACTTAACCACGTGTTAAAGTGGTGGTGGAAGCAGTGCTGTGTAACTTCATAGAGATCCCGTGCCCCCCTCCTTTTTTTTTTTTTTTTTTTAAATTAGATTAGTTTCTGACAGTTTTAAATCATCTTTTTCAGCATAACTTCTTGACAGCTGTTAGTAACCTACAAAAGGAATTTAGAGATGACTGCTGGAGGATTCTTTTAAGTATAACATTCCGGAGCTGAAGCAGCTGGAATCCCATAGCTCCAGAGCAGTATTCCATGAATGCGGCACTAGCGAGAACGTTTTTAGTTCCTGAATTTCTTTTTAATGCTCAAAAAAAAAAGAGCAATTCTGGTTTTTGTTTTTAAAAAGAAGTGAAGAAAGGTTATTGCAGCCCACTTAGGGGGGGAAAAGTGTTATCTGAGGCTGATTGAGAGCAGGCTGCTGCATTTGGCTAATTCTCGACGTTACATTTGAGTAATCCCGTTCCTGGCAGGGCGCCGGCCCGCCCCGCCCGGGGCGTGGGTGGGTCCGAGTAATCCCGTTCCTGGCAGGCCCCGGCCGCCCTGTGCCCGGGTCTGTGATGTCCAGGGTAGAGCAGCGACTCTTTCACGGGCACCCCCTGGCCGTGGGGAAGGAGCTTGCGTGCCCTTGTGAGGTTGAGAGCTGTGCTGGTGGTGGCATGTGCCTCCGGTGGGGTCTCCCAGGCCAGACAGGTCTCAACTGAAGGGTCAGACACAGTGTGTCCACGGGCAGGATGGGCTCACTAGCCTTGGGGCAGCCATCCTAGGAGAAGGACAACTCTGACTGCAAACCCGGGCAGATGGAGCTCGTTTAGCCCTGTAAGGCTCCATCTCAGAGAAGGACACTCTGACCAAACCTATGACCCGAGGACTTCGCTGTCACTGTCCAAGCTCACCAGGCCCTGGCAGATGAACCTCAGGTGTAAAGGGTGGAGCCAGTTCCGTGCACGCTGCACCTCACCTAAAAAACCCACCGCGCAGCCCCGAAGGGTGCACTCAGCGCTTGCAGTGAGCGTGGGAAAAGCCCTTCCCAGATCTTCGTTCACAAAGCCAAGCCATGATGATTTGAGTACTAGAGAGCTGGATGTGGCAAAGTGATCTTTGTGTGTTGTACCACGATGTACCTGTTTTCTGCCGTCAGGGGAATTTGTACTGACTGATACAACTCTTAAAAGCAATGCCTTTCTTATCTCTGTTCTAAGACCATTGCCCTCTGGTGGTCTTTTTATAGGGCAAAATTGTGGCAATATGCCTCATCACACCTTTGCACTTGTGCCAAAGTGCTAGAATTGGGGTTTGTGGTTTTGGTTTTTTGTACTTTCTGGAGTAAACTGTAATAAGCTCGAGCTTCGTAGGTCTGTTGGCTTTTTTAGAAGTTTAGTTTGTGTGGGCTGATTTCCACATGGTGCTGAGCGCAGGTAACAGTGTGGATGAAAACTGCATTGATGCAGTAACAGCTAGTAATCAAATAATGTCGGTTCTTAGAAAGGAGCTGAGCTGCTGTGGAGATGGAGGGTCAAGGTACCAACCCGCTCGTTCAGGGATGTCCGTTGTCCTCTTCCTGGGCAGTCCACCTAGGTGGGCTTGTACAGCTTCTTAGAAGCTCTAATTTTGAAATGAATGAGGGATACCTTTAGCCTTGTAATCATGCAGTATTTTTTTTATTATCTATGGATCAGTCTTGTGTGGTTTATTAGTAGGAAGAATTACAGTTGTTTTAAGTGTGGGGTTAGTAAACGAACAATGGGAAGGAGCAAAGTGCTCACCTGTGTATTTGGATCTATTGAGAGGGGATTGCCAGTCAGACTGAGGATAACATTCGTCATCTCTGGGGATGCCGTTGCCAAAGCCACACGAGGGCGTGCGTGGTGGTGGTCTCAGACGTCTGTTTCTGTGTGAGCAATCTGCGTCAGGGCTTGGGCAGAACATAATCTTTACTAGACGTGTCAGGGAGCTGATTGATAGGAGGGAACACACCTGTTGCTAGGAAAAATAAGGAGTGTTTGTGGAAGTAGTGTTTGAATTCAGACCAAAAAAGGTCAGAAGTCAACAGTGGCGAATTTCTTGTCTCCTAGATAATATCAACCATATTGGGGTTTAAATGGCCACAAATACTGGTTGTCTGTTAAGCTGTTTTCTTAGTTTGTAATCCTTCTTGTAGTAGAGAAAGTTACAGCATGTATGGCAAGGACAGTAAATGGAAATAATCTGAGACGGATTCTGATAAACCTGTGATGTCTAGTTAATTGAGACTTCATAAATTTGAAGTATGCATTGTTTAATTTTCTTATGCCTATTAACAGTATAATTTTTACTTTTGAAATTGTATCAAGACTTTAAAGTGTGTACAGAATAGATCTTCTGTGGCACGTGGTGTTTGCTGCTGTAAGAATATCGGAGCAACTATTTGCTATCTAACTGCTGAATTTATTTGCGTTATAAATTCCTCTTGTAGTATTATAGATACGGTATTTTAATGAAATGGGTAATTTTGTGGGAAAATTAGCAAACGTGAGAGTTTTGGTATTAGAGTAGTACATTAGCGTACATCATGATGGTCATGTACTGCCAGTAGGACTTCTAGGAACTTATAATAATGCCTCTTTTGTTTTTTTTCTTGGCTACCATTTCTTTTTCAGGTATGTAAAACTTCACTGAGTTTCTCTCCTTTTTTCCCCCCTGTAGTTGCATGTGATGTTTGTTAATTCCTTTTTTCTCTCCCTACCTGAACTTAGTTTGGGAGTACTGTTAGAAGTTCCATGTCTCAGTGTATACGCAGCACTTTGCACACTAGTAGAATTCCGCTAAGTACGTGTCAAGTTGCTTGTGCGTATGAGAACCATCACCGCGCAGTAGCAAGTATGCTGCCTAGAGTAACAGATGGTCGTAATGTTCTCTTGGATGTAGGTAATAGTGTATTAGTTAAATGTGACATACTTCAGAATTGAAGAGCAATTTGTTTATATGTAATTTTTCTCTCTTTTTATTACACTGCTTTCCCAGCAAGGACAAGTTTGGAAGGTTTGCAAAGCTTTTCACCTTCCCTTTGCCCGCTTGCCCGCTTTCAGAATCGGTCTCATACTCCATGACTTCTGTCTCTACAGTCCGCAACTCGGTCATAGAAATCAATGTGGAAAAGTTTTTAAATGAGCTGTCATTTCAGTTCACTATGTTGCCTAGAAACGCCTAGCATGTAATTTAGTTTTGCATGAGACACGAAACTCCTTTGCAAATCCCTATGAGGACCATAAAAGTAAATGAATATTTGAGAGAGAATACAATCTGAGCACAAATTCTGTCATGTAAGTAACACTGCTTTTGGTATGTTCCTCCAAACGAAACGGTACAGCATGGCTTGCTAGTCAGAGTAGTTGAGTCGTGTGTCTGACAGCATGCACTGTAGCTGGCAAAAGTAGGCGCTTTGTCAGTCGGTGGGCCACAGGAGCTGCTCTGATATGCCTACGTAAGTTGTTTAAGAGACCTAACGCTTAGCTGCGACTTCCGTTGACATAAAAAATTAACGAAATTTCTTGATTGCTGCTTTTAAAGCACAGCCTATGCTACCGTAGGAGTAAAGAACATGAACAAAACCTGAGTTCTTAATCCAAGGAGATAGGATGCTTTAGGCAAGTACTGGGGGGTTTACTGTGGGATGGAAAATTGTCTTGCCGTTAACAATTTAAAGAAAAAAATAAACGCAGGTTGGTGGTGGGGCTTTTAGTTTTGTTTCACAAAGTTTAGCTTAATCATTTAATGTGCCCAGCACTGTCCTCCACAGATGATGACATGATTGAATTTCCTAACAGTCCATTAACTCCAGATGAATACAACACTACCTCAAACCAGGAATAGCATTAAAAGGAAAGCATTTTTTTTTTCTCCTCCTTTTAGGATTGAGTTTTTTCCCCTCACTGCTGTTCTGCACTAACTGCTTTGATATTTCCATGCATCTTTTTCAGTAGAAGAGCATCTGTGTACTGTTTCCCATTGCATATTTCAGCTGTGACAGTCCCCGCACTTTGCCTTTCATTTTATCACCTGCTCACTTAAAACAAACAAACAAAACAAAAATCTTTCTAGTTTGTCTTCAGATTTGCAACTATCAGTTAACTGTAGACGGGTGACTGTGTCTTCACTTCATTTTTTATTGTATTTTTTTATAGGCATGTGGTGACCCCAAAGCCAAACCATCGTATCTTATTGACAAAAACCTGGAATCCGCTGTCAAATTCATAGTCAGGAAGTTTCCGGCAGTAGAAACACGCAACAACAATGTAAGTAACCTGATGGCTGTCTAAGTATTTTTCTCAGAACCCTTCAGCACTCATGGCTCGAATCTGTGAGATTTTACATGTTTTTACAAAGCTCCTGTTGCTGACAGTTGCATTTGGAACGTAGTTGGTGGTTCAGATGTCTGACAGGATACTTTGAAAAGAACTCCAAACAGAGTATTATACTGCAATTTTGGGTTGGTTTTGTTAGGGTAGGACACTTTCTGGTTTCCTTTTTCTTCATTTCTCTTCTCTTCCATTTCAAAGAATTGTCAATGGGAAGGAATCCTCGAAAGAAGTCATGCCTGCCTGTGACAGCAGAAATTCTTGGTGACTAGACTCATTGCAGAAGATGGAAGTTGCGTAACTTTATTTGTGATGGGTTAAAGGCACCTGCCTGTAAATTGGGAAAATGAGTTTGCTCTGTACAGGTGCTCGTACCTTACAGTTGCTCCTGCCTATTGACTCAGGCCCTATGGGGATAAAGAATGTTTTAATACGTAAGGAGAAACCTTGAAGTACAAAAACACAGAAAAAATAAATATTTCCTCTTCATATGCAGTGAGTTCAGTTGCAGTAGGAAATTATTTTTCACCCTTCTAAGTGTCCAGTATTGCGGAGTGGGACTTTCTGGCCTTTTAGAGATAATTGAGACTGTTAGATCACAGGTGGAGGCGTTCTGGCAGGTGATATACACTTGCTTCTCTGTCTCAACTTGCCAGTCAAGGGAACTGAATATAAGTTTTACCTGCTTATATTTCTTTGCAAAGGAAGTGGAGGTAGGTGCCGGGTTTGCACGTTCCCTGCATGCAGCTACTTGCACGTATGCTTGAGAGGCTTAGGCTTGCTGTAAGCAGTCAGCTTTCTGCAGAATGGTAGTGGTCAGAGCAGTGGGGATAATTACTGTCTTTTACGGTGCCATCTAGAATGTCTGTGTGATGTCTCCAGTAATACCAACGGGGAAAGAAAATATAAAAACTTGTCCTTATGGAGGAAACAGTTTCAATAACAATGTACTTTCTCACTTTCAAACGTGTACGTGTTTTGTACTGTCTAATATTGCTCACCTTTCTATTGCATTTGATTGTGTTAGTAACAAATATGGCAAATTCTTTATGAAATTTATGTAAAAATACTAAAACCCCTTTAAACCATATTTGGTAAATGCTTCTATATTCTCTAAACTTCAGTGGCAGATCTACTATTAAAAGATTATGTCCATAGACTTTGTTTAATGCAGTTGCAGGGATGTGCGGTGTGTCTTCTGGTTCTTGACTGAATTTGGAGCTTAACTAATGATAGGTATTTAAGGATTTGGTACTGTGAAGTTTATAGAAAGATCAAAGCTAACTTGATATTTTGACAATCACAGCTTCTAAAATAGGATGCGCTCGTGTTTTGTCAGTCCTTCATGTTTATTTACCATGAGCTAGCCAGGCTGTGTTTATAAAGCACGGTTATCAAAAGCCTACCCTCCTTATGTACGAGCACACTTTAAAGTAGAGGTTTTGAGTTCCAGTGACAGGCAGTGCATGTTTCCCTCCCCGCATTCAGAGGTGACAGCAGTGAGATTTTCTTAGTCATGTACAGGTGTTTTCCTGTAGTGTCTCCCCAAAGAAACCTTTGCCTGTTCCCGATATCTTATGAGAGAAAAGCCATGTCATGTGCAGAGAAGGCTCTAGTTTGATCTAAGGTAGATTTTTGTTTGTAAACCTCAGCTTCAGAAAGGCACGAGTGTCTAGCTCCTGGTCAGGAAGGTGTTACCCTCCTTGCTCTTTGTCTCCTCCTTCCCACTGGCCAACAGCCAGCTCCCCAGACATTAGGAGGCATACCGGCAAGTTCCTTCCGTAGAGAGATAGGTGAGCAGAGATTTCAGAGGACAAGAAGCTTGTTGAAACAGGGACATACCAAGGAATGAAATACTACAGAGGATTATTGCAGAGGAAGTAGTTGAGACATCATAACCTGTGCTTCCTCCTTGCAGCAAGAACTCCAGGACAGCCTTTCCAGGAGGGGGTTCAGATTTTGTGTGTTCAACTGCGGTGATTACTGCTGCTTAGCTTTGTGCATCTCTGCATTTAGTAGTACCTGCTGACACGCCAGTCGGTGATGTGGCTGAACAAGCTGACAGTCGGTTAGAGAATAGCTAGCGCCTGCTTTTCCAGGGGTTTTTTTGCCTGGTTTTGGCCGTTAGTTTGTTTTTTCTCAGATACCGTAATTTACAGCATTTGCTGTCTTAGGGGTGAACAACATACTTTATTGTAGAGTATGAGCACTGTCTACTGTAATCAGATGATCTTGAAAAGACTGCATTTTCATTCTGTGAAAACAAGTGATTCTGTTACATTTACTACTAACAACTTTTATATCTTTACTCACAAAAAAATACAGCTCCTGGTTCTGTTCCTCCTTCAGCGTTTGACATGCCAAGTCAGACTAGAGTAGTGCCTGACAATTGCTGATTTTCAATACTGTACCAAGAGTGAAAGTTTATGAGCAGTTCAAACAACAAAGAGCCTGATGCATCCTTGCTGACCAGGCTGAAAACCCAAATGGAGTAGTTCATCTTCTGAAGGATCGATTATAGATAACTCTGGACCACATCAGTTCATAACTCACTCTCTGCTCTTGTCTGAGTCCCTCAGTCCATCTGTTACACTTGCCCTTTCTTCCCCAGTCACCATCCTGAACCATATAACCTTGAAAATATGCAGGTTGAAGTCTCAGCTCTTTAAATTGGCGGGTAATGATGTTGGGCAGCAATGTAGGAGTGCTTAACAGTGTGTGAAATACCTGCCTACCAGGGGGTGTGCCTGGACAAAAAAAATTCGAGGATTGGCACAGTGAGAAACAAACATGTTACCAGTCCTATTTGAAAAGGAAGGTTCGTAATAATAAAAAGTATCTACTGTGTTTGGGAAACGTTAGTATTTGTCTTTATATTAAATTGACTAAAGCTTTGTTTCGAAGAAGCCTTCAAAGCTGTAGAAGCCTGCCAAAAAGCTTTATAGTCCCATGGTTCTTGGTGCATCTGTGATCTGATTTTGCTAGCATTGCTTCACAGGAACAATTACAGCGTTTCCTTGACTAGCTTTAGAAGAAAAGTTCCAAAGTAAGGGATGCAGAACCAGCCTGGTTTTTCTGAATGTTTTTCAGACCTCATCCTTTTAAGGCATACAGACAAGAATTCACCCCAGAAAAAACCAAGAGAACATACCAAACCAAAAAAAAAAAAATAATCATCAGTAGAACCTAAAAATTACTGACTTCTTAGTCAGTGCTGACATTTAATGCCATTGTAAAACCAGAATAAAATACTTCAGGATGGAGAGCTGGAGGTGCAGGAAGAAAAGACATAGATTTTCCCTAGATTGCAGGTGGCATTTGAAAAATCTCCTGCCTGCACAGGTCAAGCTCTGTGTTGTCGTGTGATAGAGTTAGCTTCCTTCCTGCGTTCTAACACATCACATATGGGGAGTAGTGAGAGTATCTGCCTCCTTTCTTGAACATATGTTTTTCTTTTCCTCAAATTGCCCCTCAGCAATTTCCCTGCAGAAAAGCTTCCTATATTTTTAAATGTCTCCTGGAGAAGTTGAGGCTTAGTCATTGCCTAGCGGTAAACAGACCAGTGAAACATCACTCAGAAGCGCGTAAGTGTGTGGTTAGTGGGAGAAATGTCGGTGTTTTCCAGATACTGCTGATCTTCATCTTTTAGTAGCTATCTTCCCAGTGTCGTTCATCGCAGTTGCATGGTGTTTGGAGTTGACAGCACATGCGGTTTCTCAGGGGATAGTATTTTGAGAGTTTATTTACTTGAATTAACTGTAATAATCTTCTGCTGCCTTGTGTCAGGAGAGACTCACTTGAGAGTAGAGTACAGGTGGTGCGAACATTCCCAGCCTGTCTGGCTTAGGATCTGTAGAATTTATTTTCTCGACATTTTATTTATGGTGTCTTCAGGGCTGTTCATGTTTGCTGTATGGTCATTAACACCTCCAGCAGCTGGTTTCTTGAGAGTACCCGAAGTAACTCAAATCCCCAAATTCAGTAAGGTTCCGTGGTTTTTTTTTTTTTTTTTTTTTCTCCGGCTTTCTGGAGTGCTAGATCTCTTGTATGGGAGACGTGGTTATTCAGATTTCCTAAGCCATAAAACCCAGCCCTCCGTATTCCACCATAAAACTGACTGACCTCATACCCATGAAAACTAAAATCCTTCCCAGGTGAGAGGATGCTGTTCTTTCCTTGAACAGCTGCCTGTTCAACTCTGCTACTGCTCAAGGAGCTGACAGTGCTGAAGGGACTGCAGATGAGCTTGATTTTCCCAAAACTCACTGAGCTAGTAATTTACTTTATGGGAGTTCCCCCTGCATGAATAAAGCCGGCTGATGAGCAACTGCTCTGTTCAGCTTTGTATGGGCAGTTGAGGTTTCTTATGCGTGAGAATAGGATATACTAATGGTAGTTTCTTTCAGGAGAAACTGCAAAATATCTGCAACAAATAGAATTTTATCTTCTTTTTCACTAAATAAATCATTCAGAATTGGAATCGCTCCGCTAATGTCTTGCTTTGGTACGACCATACCTGCTGTTCTGATTTTGTACGCAGTGGTAGCGTGTCTGATGTCTTCGGCTGTTGCCTACATAAGACTGACTTTGCAGTTTAAAATGACTTTTGCTGTAATGCAATCAGACAACAGTATGTAAAGTTGTTCAGCCCAACAGTCATTTGAAGGTGAGCGTTTTCTTCATAGCAATTCCAAAAGGTCAGGTGAAGTCCTGAAATCTCTTCAAAATGTTTCACCAAAGAGAGCTGTCGTTATGTAACTTGTATTTTTTAAAAATGGTAAGCCCTGTCAGCAGTGAGATTTATATTTGTGGCTTAACGCTTGATTGTGCATGAATTTGAGATGGAGCAGCATCCAGATCCGGTTTAATTGTTGTTGTTATTTATAATAAATTGTAGAACACTGCTAAGTCACATCTGTCCATGTGAGTCGCTTGCCAGGGTAAACCAAACTAGTCCCACTTTCCTCTTGGTGCTTAACAGAGTGTGCAGCACCTGCAAAGGAGGGAATGTGTGTAACGCCCAACCTCTCCGCTTCAGCCACTAAAACTCTGCTCTTTTCATGACTGACAACTTAAGAGCTTGACCATTAAAAAAACCTAGGAAACAAAAAACCTCGTTAATACCTAAACAGTATTTTAGTGAAGCAGTGTTACTGAGTGGGCGTTCCAAAACAAGTGTTCTTGCATTTTATCTGAATAGTTCTTGGATGATTTCATGACATAAATGTAAGCATAGGCAGCTAGAGACGTATGTCCAAAACAATTTTACCTGTAGAATAGCCCAGATTAAACTTTTTTCCTTTTTGAGAGTTAACTTAGTGCTAGAAACTTGAAAACAAACCGAAAATAGATACTGCAGTAGCAAAACATTAATAAACATGTTAAATACTCTACTGCATCATTTTATACGCAGCATGTCACTTCAGGGGCTGCTTTTAATTGGAAATAAGAAAACCAAGGACACATCCATCATTCTATAGCTCACTTGCAGAATTGAAAACTTCTTTTTTTCATTTGATTAGATACTTCCCTTTTTCTGCTGTTCTGCTATAGATTTTATAGACGCAGAACTTTGTTCAAATGAGTTGAATTTTTACAATCTTCATCCAAAGACAGAGTCTAGAGGTGTCGAGCCTAGTAAGTATAATAAATTACAGTGATTGTTTACCCGTATCCCCAGAATTTTAATAGTCAGGGTTTATAATATTGCTTTTGGGGGCTTATATTCCAGCTAGTTGATTAAGTTGATTGTGTTTCCTCTGAGGATATCATAGTATCTATGGTGTCGGTTTGCAGAAAACAAATGCAAGTGTTTAATGATCATAGTTGCAGGAAAAATACCACACTGATACAAGAAGGAGAAAATTCCTCTACCTGCCATCTCTTCCTGGATCATGAAATAAGACGTTTATTCACGTGCTGCTGCTACCACTCAAATAGATATGATAAAATAGGGAGCCACAGTTATCCTCTGCTTTCCCAGACATAAAACTCTCTGGACAATGTTTGCTAATTGTCTCATACTTCTCCTGTGCCTTCACATTAAATTTGCATTTATTCACATTGTTAATATGCCAGCATCTGTCGCACTACTTTCTTGTCTCTGCGCCATTGTGTTCCTGTAAGCTTTAAGTGATGCTGTCTTGCACTTCCTGATTTTTTTTTTTTACCTCTTTTAATGTGCTGCTTTTAGTGTACTCTGTGTGCATAATGGACTTTGTGTACATAATCACTTGTGTTTCACACGCTGATTGGGGCTTTAGTATGGAGAATGAAAGGTGCAAGACAACTTGGTAAAGATCAGTTCCTTCTCTCGTCAGCTTCACTCTGGTATTTAGAAATTCCGGTTTATAAATAAAATGCAAATATGATTGGAGATATGGTATTTTGTTAATAGAAAAAATTGTCAGATAAATTACTTGACACTTTTCTGACCTTGCTAATATTATGCAAAGATTTCTACAGTTTTACGTAAGTCTCAAATCTTAATTCACCATATTCAACAAAAATATTGTTGTCCTTGTTGGTATACTTTGTGCTTCAAATTGTTTGGTACCAATCAACAAGGCATGGTTGGCAATAGTGAAAATAATCTTGTGGTGCTAGAAATGTTTTAAGAGTTGTTTCCTCAGCTGACCCCATTTTAAGAGTTTTGGTGAATATTGGAAACAGAAGTGTTTGCTGATAAATGGACTCGCAGGCTAAAGACAAAGTCGTAAACCAAAGCTATTTCTAAACAACCTCAAACCAAAGTGATGCAGCACCAGCTATTTCTAAACAGCTGTTAGGAAATTAGTAATGGAAAGTTTTGTTGCAGTGGGTGTGGACAGAGCTACACCCGCATTTCTGAGTTACGAAAATGCAAATAAGCATCCAAGACCCTACGTGCTGCAAGCTGTACTTGAAACATCGTGGATCTGGCCACGCTGTGTGAATTGAACTGTTTGCACTGTACTGATTAAAGAGTAATTATGGTTGATACGTTGTGCTTTGATAGTAATATCTTAAATAGAAGTTTGCTGGCACCTTCAGCCCTCCCTTCGAAGAATGGTCACTGTGACTCTGTACAAAAGTTTTATCATCATCTAAGTATAAATATTTCTGGGAATGGAGGTAACTGGTTAACAGTGCACAGCGGTGATTCTGTAGTTCTTGGCTGGGTGTAATGAAAATGTCCCTATATTCTTTTATTTAATGCACAGCTTCACAGAATTTCTGGAAAAAAGATTATTTCTCTTGCAACCACAGTTCCGAGCACCATCTGTCTGTATGCCTTATCTCCCTGCTTAACAGATTGTGCCTATGAGATTGTCGTGCCCTGCAGGAATGGTCGCTTGGTCGCTATCTCCTACAACAACTGCAGGTGTCCTATGCAACACCCTATAACTGGACAGTCTCCCTTAGCCTTGCAGCTTGTTCAGCGCGAGTTGGGATTGCAGTAGGGAAAAAGTTGTTAAGACACGTGCAGTTGCAGAGTGAGTGTTCCATTTTGCCTTCTCTCTGCACTAGAGTTAATCTTATTTCTGAATAACGTCAGGTGGCCTGTTCCTGAAACGGCACAAAACAGCTCCTCAAATTCATCCGACTGACGCTTGTGTTTGTTAGTTGCGGGGGAACAAACCCTGTTTCTTCTTAGTTTTCTAAACCCAAATCTCCAGCAAGAAATACTTAGATATACTTAGATATAGAAATACTTAGATATACTTGGAGATATACTTAGATATACTTAGAGACAGAGCCAGCATGAAGACGGAATCCAAGTCTCTTAGATGACAAGTGTCCATCCTTTAAGAACGGTTGGCTGACAAAGGAACCCTGAAAGTACGGAGCGCTCTTTCCTCGGGGAGGTCCTGAGCGTGGGTGCGGGTTGGCCTGAAGGTGTGCCCAAGCTGTGCAGGCCTGCAGGAGCTCCAGACTCCCCCGTGGTGATGCTGGACGCTTCCTTCTCCAAGCACGAGGCGATTCAAGTTTAAGATACACACTGGAAATGGAAGAAGCAGCTTCATATCGAGGCTCAACGAACTATTCACAGAACTTACATTTGGAAATAGATTTGGGCAGAGCAGCAGTTGAAATGGAAATAACCTATTTGCTCGTGCAAATACGTTATCAAGAGGTTGATGGTTGTCAAGAGAGGGTGGAAAATAAACTCGTACTTGCATCCATTTTTCATTCAAGTCCCAGGTGATATGTGAAAGAAACTTAGCTGTTGTATAGGGCAGGCGTTCAAGGTCAGGCCTGCCAAGTTAAATCCCCTGCGCTGGTTCAGGGGTGGGCAGAGTGTTTGGTAGTGCTTGCGGTTTGCTCATGGCTCTGGCTACGCCTGCCTGCCTCGGCTGTCGTGCAAGGCTCAGGCTAAAGGCTTCTGACAACCATAATGGCTGCTTAAAATTCTGTAGAAAGAAGCAAAAATTTCCTTGCATGTGATAGGCAGCAGAGGTCCAGGCAGGGTATTTTTTTGATTTGGAGGAATTTTAGTGCTTTCCATAAGCTGAGAACACCAGAGCACAGCTTTCTAAATAGAGGGAGATGAAAATATGCTAACCAATTCGAAACAAGATATTTAATCTTTCTCGTAAATGGTTGCTCTTGCTGAGAAGAAAATCCTGTTTAACTTGATCAGTCTTTAATGTAAAATCCTGTATCCTCTTAGAGGACTTATTTTTAGTGTCGTGGCTGCTTTAACGCGTTTCAATTCTGTACCAGGAAGGAGACTTGATTTGTACCTGGATCTTGCAAGTTAAATAATTGGATTCTTGCCGTGGCATGAGACTATAATACATAGATAAACAGAATGGCTGTTCAATAACAGCTGCTTTTGTGTGTGTGCGTGTGTTCTTAATTGTTTAAGTGATCTGTTTGGTTCCTCCAGAAAATGTTGAAAGCTATGGAAATTAAATATTGCATTGTTTGGTTAAAAAAATTTTACAGAATCCATGTGAACTATTTTATGGCTCTGTATTCACATTTGCCTCTTCCATTTTATCCACCAGTGTCTAATGCTAGTGTTTTGCTTCTTTTTTCGTTTCTTTATTTTGTTGCTTTTGTTTGACTGTATTATTGTGTTTATATGGAACTGGTCAAAGAACCGTTACTGTATTTTATGTTTGTATCTACATTTTATTTTGCATGCTTAACGTGGCTTTGCCTGGATATTCTTTTTGGTAAGTTCAGAATTTAAAAGCATAATGTTTTTCTGTAGTAAAGTTTGTAACCTGCCACCTTCTTTTCTCCCACCTCAAGTAACATCGTCTTTTTTTTTTTTGTCATACCGGTTTGTGCTGTACTGTTCTGCTTTTGCTAATTATACACGGTAACGCTGTTTTCCTAAATACCCATTTTCATCTCTAGCTGAGCTAAACGATATGACTTGGGTACTAATGTTTACTAATTTGACTTTTACCTTCGAAGTGTAGTTGGCAGCTGTTAAAACATTCTCTTCTGAGAACTCTGTGTGTGTTTGAGACACATAGAACCTCAGTCTTAGAAAACCATGTTAAGGCTTCCTTACGTAGCCTGGCGGTTCCTCTGCGCTTCACAGGTATTGTTTTTCAGCAGTTTTCTCCAGGTCTTCTAAGAGCAGTGTGTATGTTTATATTTCCCTTTTAGCAACAGCTCGCTCAGCTCCAGAAAGAAAAATCAGAGATTCTGAAGAACCTGGCATTATACTACTTCACATTTGTTGATGTTATGGAATTTAAGGTAAGCTATTACAAATACATCAGTTTTTCTGTCTCTGAGTTTCTTTCTTTCTGGTTATGAAATAACATTGTATAATGGAGGAGCTGAACTTGTAGCTCAGCTCTTAAAAAAAAAAAAAAAAAAAACAAAAAAACCAGAAAACAA
>NW_010417210.1:25112-47593 GCF_000710305.1 Buceros rhinoceros silvestris | reverse complement strand
GCCCCACGTGTAAAAAAAAAAAAAAAAAAAAACAAAACAACCAGAAAACAAACCCAAAACGTCATCTCCATCACGAAGTGTAGTAGAGTGATTTATTTAGATCTTCGTAAACTAAAGTTATTCCTCTGTTTTTCAAGGACCATGTTTGTGAGCTGCTGAACACTATCGATGTTTGCCAAGTCTTCTTTGATATTGTAAGTTTCTGGATTTAAACTTTCAAATGTCACTTTAAAATGTTTCTGATCAGTGTCCCATGAGGAGAATAAGGAGGAGTTGTTTATCTTAGCCCAGGAAATCTGACATCTCTAGTTACAAATGCAAGAGGAATAAAACCACTGTAAATCTTCAGATCTCTAAGTTTTATAATCACTTGAAATCGGAAGATAGACCATTTAAAATAAACCAGGATGTTTATGGACAGTAGTAACGGCATTGTCTGCTACCAGACATACAGATCTTTCTGTACTTTTTGCTGTATTGCATCTGCAGGTTAATTCTTACGGTTCACTGTCACCTGCATGTTTAAGCCGTGTGAGGCTGAAACACAAGGGAGTATTTTTACTGGTCTCCACCTAAGCTGTGTGAGGAGGTCGCTTCTGACCTTGGCTAAAACAATTACAAAAGCAGCTGAAACTGTCATATTGAAAAACGAAGCAAAAAAACCCCCGAGACAACTAAACCCCAAAACCCCACAGCCAAAGACCGGAAAACCCAAAACCTCAGACACCTTTTCCTTTTGGTTTCGGCTTGCTTGCTTAATGTTCATAATGTCACCATGCTAGTTGTAGTCATTATTCTAAATTTGGCTGACTTAGGGTCTTAAGATGAAAGAGGAGCAGGTATGTATCCTATGGAACGGCGATGCCTGGCCAGTGGGACATCTGCTAACTTTTTACATTACAGACTCTTAAAATAGAAATCATAGGCAAGGCACTTGCTGACTGATTAGTAACATCCATGAAAAGTGTTCCGCTAAGCTGTGGTACTTAAGCCTGGGAACATTTATTTGTGCGCTTGCTTTTACAAATGCAAACAGTTCTGGGGATCTGAGTGAATAAATTCAGATTATACAAAGTCTGTATGCAATCAGAGCAAAAACTTTGTTCGAGACAGTCCACTGTATTTAAAATATGCTGAAAATCCATGGAAAGGTAAGGGAAAAGTTTTGTTTGTCTCTAAAAGTTTTAGAATGGTAACTTAGTGTTTTTTATCCCTAGACTGTAAACTTTGATTTAACAAAGAACTACCTAGATTTGATTATAACCTACACAACTCTAATGATATTGCTGTCTCGAATTGAAGAAAGGAAGGCCATCATTGGATTGTATAACTATGCCCATGAAATGACACATGGAGCAAGGTAAAAACCTGTTGTATTAAAAATGTGTGTAAGAATACTACCACAGCTAACAGCTACACCTGAGTGAATTGTTTGTTGTTGCTTTTAGTGACAGAGAATATCCGCGCCTTGGCCAGATGATTGTGGATTATGAGAATCCTTTAAAGAAAATGATGGAGGAATTTGTACCTCACAGTAAAGTATGTAACTCCCTTTCACAGGCACACAGTAACCTTAACGGAGCAAAGCAGGGATGAAAAAGTAAATATGCGAGAGTTTGTTTTGTCAAAGGTCGTTATATAGTTGACAGGATATTTTACCTCTAGTGGATGTCTGGGCCTAGGGACTGATACCATATTAAATAACAGAACCAGCAGCAGCATGGGAATGATGAGACCCATTGGTAAGGTTCCATTTCATTTGCTAAGGATTCAAAATTGGTGAAAAATAAGTTGTGGATCATCTGAGGATAGCTACATCTGTGTTCTGTGTAGGATTGCAGTTTGAAAATAAGGAGATGCCTAATGTTTCTACAAAACCAGGTTTTTTTGTTTTACCATCCTAGATGAATCTGTTTTTTCTGGTTTATAACCTGAGGGATTTTCCTTTGGGTTGTCCTTAAACTGGGGGTTCTGGTGATCACTGCTGCCTCTGTGATAATAGCTCCTAGGCTCAAGAGCTGACATTGTGCTCCTTGCTCTGGTGCCTTCCAATGAACCTGGTTCCTTTCGCCTTTTCTGCGCAACCGTTTTTAAGCTTGCTTTCTGACACAGCTGGTGGTGCCACAGTTCTGTGCTGGTTTATCTAGGCTGCATTTTCACAGGAGAAAACCTTGGACATGTAACAGAAGCCTCGCCAAAGTCAGTGTACGTCCCGTTTATGAGTTCCCGTTTGTCCGCTAGGCTTGCTGCTCTGTCAAAGGACATTAGACTTCTTTGATCAGCACTCATTGGATGTTAGTTATAAAGGTGTTATTTTCTAGGTGTGTGCAAATCGGTTGCCTAACAGCTTTTTTGGAACTTTTGGCAGGATTTTAAGTTCAATACTAAATTATTGCCTAATGTTGTAAGGTTTGGGGTTTTTTCCTGTTTAAGTCCATATACTGGTTGTGTTTTCCTTCTCTAGTTCCCTTGAGATTTTTCTTAACTCCTTTAACTTTTTAAGATAATCACTGCAATTTCAGAGGGTTTTCAACTACTTCTCTCAGTGCTCCAAAGTGAAATAGTTTTGAATACGTTTCACTTGTCTAAATAATCCGTGATTTTGTTTTTGCTATACTTTCCTCTGCCCAGTCCTGTCCTGTAAAGACTCCCTTAGCTAAGGATCTCATTTGCAATTAATCTTCTCTTGTGAACATTTTAGCAAAGATGCTTCTCTTTTTGGTATTGTCTTATTTTTAAATTTCCTGTTGTATTTAATAGTGGACCAATCCTTTCCCTTAAAATGTTTTGTAAAGCTGTTTTTCAGTCTCTGTTCTTGCTGTTCTCCTTATTCTGTGGGCTATAAACTGGGGTCAGCGATCCCTTCAGGCACTGTGCTGTAGAAACACATACTTAGGTTGCACTTCATGGAACTGCACACTGAAGTTGTCCTTTGATCATCTCACGATTTTGCAGTAAACCAGACAGTTGTTTAGTCCTCTGCATTAGCTTCAGCAGATGACTTTTTTTTTTTTGCCTGAGTGACCTCTGCTGGCATAATGCTTAGAGCTGGCTCCCTGGGGCCTCACACAAGCACCAGTATTGGTGCGAAAGGCAGGGAGAAGGCACAGGAGACGCTTACTCAGATAAGCTTAATCTTTAAGCTATGAAGATGCTCCTGTAGGCAGTATCTGCTCAAAATAATTAGGACTTGCTAGCAAAGAGGGAAGGACATGCTAAATGAAGTGACAGAGAAGAGAATGACACAATAATTGGGATGCTTGAATACATAATGAACAGCTTCAATTTATACAGTTATATGACAGATTTGTTGTCCCCTGGTTCCCGCCCCCCCATGTCCTCTAGTTCTGAAACAAAAATTTTATAATTCTAATTAAAAAGAAGTCAAGCCTTCCTGCTTCTCTTCACCTTTCCATTTGCCTGGAGTAGTCTTTCATGTGTGAAATAAACTCGATGCAATGGATTTTGATGTCTAGTTTAATTTCTGAACTAGGTCAATAAAGTGTTTTGATTGATAGTAATAACACTGAGAAAAAAAGCACTACTGAGAAAATAGTAATTAGTGTCCTTGTGCCTGGAATGTGGCAGTGTCAATACACAGTTCAGAAAACGAGATACAGAATTTGAGTATTTATCCAAGATTTAGCTTGAAGGTGTCTTCAAGGCTCATCATTGGTCTCCTTTTCAGTCCCTTTCAGATGCTCTGATTTCACTCCAGATGGTCTACCCTCGAAGAAATCTCTCAGCTGACCAGTGGAGAAACGCACAACTACTGAGCCTCATCAGTGCCCCCAGTACAATGCTTAATCCTGCGCAGTCTGACACAGTATGGCCTTTAATTTGCGTTACAGGACAAAGTTAAACAGGGATTACTGTGAAATAATGTGGGAGTGTTTAATTTTCTGTTTCAGTGCCTTTATGTGGCTTTTAATCAGAGAAGTACCATGTTTACTGAAACTAAACGAGTGTCAAAATTGACTCGCTGTCTTGTATTGGAGGGTGTGGAAGCTCATTTGATGTTCAAACCCTGTTGGAAGCAGTCTTCCATGGTTCATCAGCATTTCAGGCTGACTTTGTCCCTTTTTTCTAAAAAAGTACCCCTGAAATGTGGTGTCTTTTACATAATCAGTTGGCTACAAATTACTGTTTTTTCAACAGATGCCATGTGAATACCTCTCTCTGGATGCAATGGAAAAATGGATCATTTGTGAGTAAAATATTCTGAAACAGCTCATGGTTGTGTTAAAATCAGTTAAGATTTGAAAGACTACTTGCTTTACTGTAGTGTACAAAAGCTGTTGCATTCAAATTAGATTCTGGAGAACTCGATTAAATCCTGTTGGTGTGTATCATACTTTCACATGCAGTGACGTCAGAATTCAGCACGTGCTGCGAGATTGAAGTTTGTCATCAGTTTCTTCCAGGTTTCGACTGAAAGTGAGGGCTTCAGTAATTCTGATGAACACAGCTGAGTAGTGTCAGCATGAAGTAATTCATGTTACAAAAACATTATAAAAATACCTCCTAGAATAGTGTGAGGTTTTTTACATAAAAAACAATGTTACCCATTAGAAAAATAATTATTTGAACTATTTAAGAGAAAATGCATAATAATCTCTTACTGTCTTTGTGCGTCTGGTTTGTGACATGCATCAACTTGGACTTCTGAAGTTGGATTTATTTTGTGCCATGGAGTCCTAAATAGTGATGCCACAGCTTTGAACCTTTGGAAACTTGCACTTCAAAGCAGCTCTTGCTTGGCCCTGTTTCGAGATGAGGTGTTCCATATTCACAAAGCTGCAGAAGACTTGTTTGTAAACATACGAGGGTGAGTTTTGGTTCTCTTCTTCTCCTTTCAGAACTTCTGTCAAAACATATTTCTTGAAAAACTGTTTTGAAAATGTTACTTCTATTTCATGTCAGTTCTGCTTAGTCATTACAGCAGCCCTCTTACTTGATCTTGACCGTTTTGTGAATGCCTGACTTCCAGAAGCCTGGTTTCATAACCGTGGTGCTTTTTTGTATCTCCGTTCTGAAAAAAGTTTGGTGAATCAGTCTCTAAAATGGAAAAAGTTAAAATTAATGATCTTCCCCACAGATCTTAGCCTAGCAAAGAGAAATGATGTCATTAAAGTAGAGTGAGTTTGAAAAATTGTATGTGTGTGCCACTATTTCTGCAATATATAGTACGGAAACTCTGACAGAAACAAATTTAGCCCTCTGCCAGCCAACACCAGGAGCTCTTTGGTACAGAGCATTTTAATTTGGGTATCCAGCTTTGGCATGTAGCTCTGATCAGGGCAATGAGACTTGCGTGAGCTTTTTGCTGTATCCTGCTTGCTGCAGCGTTGCTGCTCCTGTTAAGCCCCACTCGCGAAATTGTGCTACTGATACTTAACTGCCACATTGGATGCTTTTTTACTTCCAGCTACAACAAGCGCATTAACGACATCAGAGAGTGTAAAGAAGCTGCTGTTTCACATGCGTAAGTGTCTTTACAAAGTTTTCCTGACAGGTTTTAGTGTGGATTTTCTTAACAAAATTATGAAGAATGTGTGAACAGGATTTGTTGAATGCTGAGTGAGTTGTGCATTTCCAAATGAGATGGTGTACTGATTGTTCTTTTAAATCTGGATTTGCTGAATGCCATTATCGATTTAACTTCCCAGGTTTTAGATTATTTTTCAAAGGATCAGGGCGGAAGCATTTAGTGTATTCTCTAGTTTGTCTAATTACTTAATGTGAATGCAAATTAAATAGAAATATTTCAGTGGCGTCAAAGACACATCACAGAGCAGAGGCAGAGAACTTGAGTTTGAAATTTAACCATGCTTGAGGAATATATGATGGTGGTGGTAGAGATGCCAAATGTAATTGCACCACATCCGCTGAAATACTGAGTTCCGAGTAATACTGAAATACTGTTCCAAGACAGTATGACATGAACTGCCTGCACTTGGGCTTAAAGGTTTGAAAAAACCAGAAGTTCTGTGGTTAGCGCCGTGGCTGATGTCTCCGTTCTTTCGATGCAGCGGTTCAATGCATAGAGAGAGGCGCAAGTTCTTACGTTCTGCACTCAAGGAACTAGCTACTGTCCTGTCTGATCAGCCAGGCCTGCTGGGTCCCAAGGTAATTCTGGTTCTTAGGCTTTGCACTTCTGTGATCTTACTTTTTGTTTGTCACTGGTAATGTGTTTTGTTTGTTTTGGGGGGGAAAAATCCCACACTTTAAGAGAAAACTTAGGTAGGTTTTAAGATTCTTTGGTTTTACTTGTTGCCTCTTTGTGCGCAAGCAGTCCAGCTGTTCTGCGTATCCGTAAGCTTGTGAACAATTTTTCTTTTTCAGGCACTTTTTGTATTTATGGCATTATCCTTTGCTCGTGATGAAATTATTTGGCTGCTTCGTCACGCAGATAACATGCCAAAGAAGAGCGCAGATGATTTCATAGATAAGTATGTTGATTTTTAGTGTGATACCTTAAATATTTGAGAATTTCTCAGGCAAAATGCATTTGAGTCAAGGGAATCTCAGAAAAGGATACCTATTTGAAAAAGTTGGGACTGCCCAGAAAATCTTTATGTGGGAATATTCAGCATCTCACCAAAACAAACTAGAAGTCTCATATTAGAAACTGGAGCACAACAGTGAAAATTCATTTTCTGCAGGAAATTTATTTATAAAATTAGGCTGTTATAAATGTTTTGTGCAATTGGTTTTGTCTTTGATTAAGCAAAAATCAAGCTTTATCATGCGTCTTCATTTAGCATTGAGCAAATCAATGATGGGGGAAGGAAATTGTTTGAAAACTTGATTTGTTGGTTTGTAGAACGTCTCCCGTATTGTAGCAACAGTGCACTGAAAGTCTGGGTGTTGACTGCAAGAGTTTAAACAGGTAAGAATCACAAGGTCATTTCTAGAGCCGGAGTAGGAAATCCTTGCGTCGTCTTCACTGAATTAGGTGCTAGGGAGGGTTGGAGGTCCCAGAGCCTCTTTGAAACAACCTGTGCAAGTATTTAACAGTCCCCATGGTGATAAAAAAATACAGGAAAAACAGTTATAACAACCGTGTAATTCAGATTTAACAACTTGGAGAAAAACATTTTTTCAAATTGAGCATTATAGAAGGGTTTCTTATTTAAAAAAAAAAAGACTAGTTATACAAACCTTTGAGGATTACCACGATGGTATCCTGCTGAGGTATCTCCCGTTGAGTGGATTTTACCTTGCAGAGAACATTACTATCATGTAAACTGATTTTACAACAGCTTCATACGGAAGTCACGTATTCATAATAGTTTTAAAAACAAGGTAGAGGAGGAAATGTGCTTGAGAAGCATTCCACTGATAGCAACAAGTTTTATTACTTTGGGTGTTTCACATTTGTAAGCGGTTTCCTTTGTCGTCTTGCCTAGACACATAGCCGAGCTGATATTCTACATGGAGGAGCTCAGGGCACACGTGCGGAAATACGGACCAGTGATGCAGCGATACTACGTACAGTATCTCTCCGGCTTCGATGCGGTGGTCTTGAATGAGCTTGTGCAGGTACAGTGAGATGGCTGGGATTGGGTTCTGAAATGCAGACTTCAAACTGAAGGAATTTTTGTCCAAAATGACTTCATGAAATGCTTCCTGGTGGATTTTGGTGAACATAATGGAATAAAGCAAATGAAGTTAGGGTTTAATTCTAGGATTTAGCGTTGTGCTTATAGCTGCTGTTAAGAATGTGATGTTTAGAGACAATGAAACAGGCACTGCCGCTGAAGGAGCATTGTAGAAACTCTTTCTTACTTAGTCTGAGACCGGTTTTCTGAACTGTTTTGGTTTGGTTGCCTGGTGACCACTAGATGGAGCAAAATTTTGTGACTCAAACTTGACGAGTTTGTACTGTGAGCTTTTTTGTTGTGTTCAGAAATTAATTTCCCATAAGCAGCATTGCATCGAGTACCAGAAGGTGGAACTAGTGTTCTCTGCTGTTCAGTTAAACCAGCTATTTAAACAGTTTACACAGCGGTTTGTGTGACTGTTTCCATTATTAAATGTTACTGAATCCTTGGACTTAATTTCAATCCCCATAACTGTATTTGGAGCTTTTTTGCTTATAACTCTATATACTTACAAGTTAACAGATTTTTTTTCTTTTAGAGTGACAGAATTAAATTTTTTTGACAGTTTTGTCAGTTCGTGGGGAAAATATTTCCTAGATTTAGTGAACAATTTATAAATGCTGTACAAGTGTCAGAACTGTTCTGTATTTAGGTAGGATAATCCTTAGAATCAAACTGAAATGAGAAAAAATTTGGCTTGAATTTTAGCTGTTATGAGTTAGAACTGTCAAACGCAAGACTAGACAAATGATTTGAGTGATAATTTGAATTCTTTCGGCCTTTAGGTTAAAATGTCAGTCCTGGCTGAAATTATGAGAAACTTCTGTATTGTATCACTTAATAGAAAAATGATCTTACCAGTTGCTGGAACTACTTACTGGGCATGGGTATGGACATGGTTTCATCAACCAAGTTTGAAATAGTAATAGCAGCAACATTTCTTTTAGAATCTTTCAGTGTGCCCAGAGGATGAATCAATCATCATGTCCTCTTTTGTAAACACAATGACTTCACTAAGCGTGAAACAAGGTAAGTTTAACCGAACTTGGGGAAACGGTGACAGAATGGCAGATTCCCCTGGAAGGCTTCAGTGCTTTGTGTTTCATGCGATCAGTAGAGCAGATAACTTGTGTAAACTGAGTTTGTTCCCTTGTCTCTCTTTCATTAGATATCTGCTGCTTGTTGTGTGTCTGTTTTCTAGGGCAGCTCTACAAGGAGCTTTTGAAGGACGCTGTTGGGCAGTAATCCTACCTTTTAATTTGGAAAGCATGTTACACTTGTTTTCATCTAGATGTTTTAACTTCTATTAGTGTGGCTGTGCTGGATTGAGATTCTTAGGCAGAAGCTTGAGGTTCACTATCAAAGTAATTCTTGAGTATTTGGGGTTTTTTTTATTAGGTCTGATACAGTCTATCTGAATTTGTAGCTATTTCCTAAAGGCTTTGTGTTCTGTATTTTTCCCTGATGCAGTTGAAGATGGAGAGGTATTTGACTTCAGAGGAATGAGATTAGATTGGTTTAGATTGCAGGTAAGACTTCATAAATGTGAGAGACACTTTACTAACTCAAAAATGTTTAATGTATTGCCGCTTTTGTAGATGACTCTGACCGCAAGTTCATGACAGGCTATCTAACAACAACCTACTCTTCCCAAATAAAAAAATACCGAAGGCGATAACTTGCTACATTTTGATGGAACTTTGTTCATGTGATTGCACACTTCTTGCAAATAATTCTTTGGGGTGTTTATAACAGTTTGGAAATAGAATGTGTTGAGGACGAGCAGTGTGCTTGCAGCTGTGCACTGAGCAGGGTGTGATTCACTGCCCAGCAGCCGAGGGAAGGTAGAGACTGCTCAGTGAGAAAATACCGTTGGGTGAGATGGCTCCTGTGCAGTGCACTAACGGTATCTTCAGCTCTCTTAATAGAGGGGGAGCACTGATTTACAGTCTGAGCAATTGTTAAGATTATGTAGGCGTGTTACTTTTAGATTTTCAAAATACACATTCTTTTCCTTGCTTTCCAAAACCTCATTGTTAAAGTGGGGGCTCGCAAGTGTGAATTTGTGTTCTGTCAGTACGTTGGTTCTGCACTGTATCTGAGAACTGGTGTCACAATTAAGCGGCGTTTGGAGACTTCACTGAAAGGCAGTTTGCTTTCCTTAAGCTCTAGTGAAAAGATGTAGTCTTCCCATGGCCTTGAAGTACTGAGGTGACCAGTGAAGAGCGTAGTCACTATTTAACATTTGTATTGTGCAATAGCAATGGAATTTGCAAAAAGTAGTGGTAGATATAACACAATTTTTCTTGTGTCTTTCCAGGCCTACACCAGTGTTTCTAAAGCTTCGCTTGGTCTTGCAGACCATAGGGAACTAGGAAAAATGATGAACACCATCATTTTCCACACAAAAATGGTAGATTCTTTGGTGGAGATGTTGGTTGAAACCTCAGATCTTTCTATATTTTGGTATGTTATTGACTTGACTATAGAAGCTTTTAAAATCATTTATTGCTTGGTTTGTCCTTTCAAATGTAATTTTTAATAGCAAATGATTTAGGATGGGCCAGTGAGTCAAAGGGAGAATCAATTAGGATTTCTAGTTTCCATCAGAATTAGTTTGATGGAGGTACTTCTGAAGGTCTGTCAGAGATTCTTCAGGCAGCCATATAACTGATCTGGAGTCATTTGCAGATTCTTCCTGAATATGTTTTTTGCAAAAGGTGCGGGTTATTGCAGTGCCTGTGTGACAAACATCACAATAAAAATAGGATGATGATGATAATAGATGCAAATAAAATGTTTAAGTAGTGAATGCAAAACCAAACTTTTGAAAGCATGATGCAGTTTTTGATAGAAGTTATACCTACAGATCCGACGCTAATAGCATTTTTGATTTGTGTGAAGTAAACTTTTATTTGCAGCAAAATGGTGTGTGTATTCCTTTTAACTGTCTCTTTCTGATCAGTTTTTATAGTCGTGCTTTTGAGAAGATGTTTCAGCAGTGTTTGGAGCTTCCCTCTCAGTCAAGATACTCAATTGCATTCCCACTGCTTTGTACTCATTTTATGAGCTGTACCCATGAACTGTGCCCAGAAGAGGTAAAGTTTAAATATTTTGTCTGTTATTTTAATCTGTCATTTAACATAGAGAAGACTAGAGCTGAACCCCGCAAGAAGGTGTTTGTTAGGGGACTGTAAGATTTGAGGGAGGAGACGGTAAAAAAGGGAAGCAAAGCAGGTAGATACCTTCTTATGTGATTCTTCACCCATACATCTCGAGATCCCTTTCTGAAGGGAGTAAGCATTATTAGTATTGCTTTAAAGACAGATTGAACTAAGGAACAAAGGTTAGATGATTCTTCTGGGGTCATTCAGATTGAGATGCTAATAAATCCCATATGCCTGTTGAAACTTAGAAGCAACAGTTTTTCTTTCAAGTAGTTGAAGTCAGAGTTAGAAAAAGGAAGTAGGCAGTTGGGAGTTCAGTATGGCTTGTTATAAATGCTGTTTCTTCAGTAAGATTTAAAAAACCATTCTTCAGTGAGATACAGAGTAATCCCAGCATTTGTTTTGGTAAGAACTGGGATACAAGCCCTCTTTGGATGGAATTAGACATGAGACAGTTCAGGGTGTTGCTTAAAGAAATAGAACCTTTGTTAAAGGAAGTAGGTTGATTCTTTCTATGTCTCTTGCAATGGAATAGATCCTTCAGTACGTTTCCTGTAGAACTGCTCCAGGGGTTAACTTGGCCAGTTTTGTGTAGTGCTCATGGCAGTGTGTTTTCATTCTTAGCAGTGCTCATCTGAAACGATTGGATGAGTGAAATTTATTGCAATATGCACAATGTCACTTTCTCTTAAACATTAAATCCTCTGCTGCTAAGCTTCATCTTGGTATCTGTCTGTAGCATTATTTTCCCTGTATACTTTGCTTTAAAGAGCTGCAAGCTCTGTCTGTACCAGACAACTGCTAAACAGTTTCCAGGAAAGCTTCCCTTCAGGACAAGAGATGTCTTTCAGAACAGTTATAGTAACAGTAAGGAATCAGGAGGCAAAGTCTGCTGTGAATTCAGCTGCAGCAAGCACGTTCTGCCACAGCCAGCAGAACTCTGAATTCAGCGTCTGAACTGTACGAGTTGGTAACTGTTATCGTTCTGGAAAAATAGTCTTCTCTGTACTGTGTACAACGTGCAGTAGTGTGGCTGTTAGAAAGGAAACGTTAGTGGTGAAAGGAGGATTCAGCGAGACAGAGGCTATGCTTGTGCAGATCCAGTGACAAAGGATCCGAATCCAGAAATTAATGCAGCGGGGCTTCATCGCTGACTTTTTCAGTGGTATGCAGGATGCCGTGCTTTCTCTGTAGCTGGAGTTGCCTGCTCTCCTTCTCCTAGATTACTGCTGGTACAAATTAACGAAGAAGAGATTCCCAGAAACCTTGACTATTGCGCATGTTAATGCAGATTCAGATCGAAATTAAACATGCAAACCTACTTCTGAAAACCTGGTTTGCCTCCTTTTACAGAGAATGGTTTGCAAAATACAGTAAGCAAAATATTTTTAATGATATTATGCCGTGTCAGTGACTTGGAAACTGAGTAACTAATTTATTGTTTCTCATACCCAGCGATACGATTTAGTGAACTGCTACTGGCAGTGCAGCGCCTTGTGTGAATATCATAGGGCTAGCGGGAAACTGAGAATCAGCCTTCCTTTCTTTTCTTCTTTAACAGCGACACCATATTGGAGATCGTAGTCTTTCCTTGTGTAACATGTTCTTGGATGAAATGGCTAAGCAAGCTCGAAACCTTATCACAGACATTTGTACAGAACAGTGTACACTGAGCGATCAGGTGAGTGTGGTTAGGTCTTTTAATTTTCCTTTGAGATTTTTCTCTGTTCAACTTCCTGCATTTTTGTGGTTCTCTTTCCTGTTCGCTTTTTTCCTCTGCTTTGGTGTAGTTTTGTGGTTATAAAATGGAAGTTTGAGGAAGACTTTTTAGTATCAGAATTGTGTGGTTGGTAGTGAGAAGAAGAATGTGCGACTTGTGTGACAAAGTCTACACCTGGACCATAAGCTTAACTTGTATCTCATGGCTGCGGAAAAGGTGCATTTTGATTTGGAGGGGTTCTTTCTTTTTGTTTACTAGTTGCTGCCAAAGCATTCTGCCAAAACCATCAGTCAAGCAGTGAACAAAAAGTCGAAAAAACAGACTGGAAAGAAAGGAGAACCTGAAAGGGAGAAGCCAGGAGTAGAAAGCATGAGGAAAAACAGATTGGTTGTGACAAAGTAAGCTGCCTCCTCTGTTCCTTTCCCCTTGAATCCCAAGTCAAAACATGTATTCTACGTATTGAATGCTTCTTGCTGCATTTATTTGACTAAACTGGATGGACTGTAAATATGACAGCTCTGTAGTGTGTGAGCATATGATGCTTCTCTAGCTTGTATGGAGACTGAATTCTGTACATCACATGTATTGCTTAGTTTAGGTAGGAAGAAACCATCTTAACAGGCTGGTCTTTTTGAGGAAAAATAGATGTATTTTTTATATATATATATATGAATGTGTATCTCTCTAATCACTGTGTGATGCAGATCAGTATGCAGTTCTGTAAGGTATGTTCTTACCCAAAATACTGATTTTAAATAAGCTAGAAGAGTGTCTCAAAGCAGAAAAAGATAATGAAAGGAGGAGTTAGCTGTACCTTGCTCTTGAGATGTCTTCTGTCCAATGTGTGCTTTCCATGGTCATACATGCTTCCATTAAATATTTCTCTTAATTTCTTGTTGCCTGTTCTTAAAGCCTGGACAAACTGCACACCGCACTTTCTGAGCTCTGCTTCTCAATCAATTACGTCCCCAACATGGTAGTTTGGGAACACACATTTACCCCAAGAGAATATTTAACGTCTCACCTGGAGATCCGCTTTACCAAGTAAGAAATACTGTACAGTTGGCATTCATATACAGGATAAGTCTTTGCTGATTTGATGTTGAAAGTATTATATATTTCCTCCTGAAAACCAGTTTTTAAAGGTGGATTGCAAAACTCCTAAGAAAATGAGAATTAAGTCATGTGTGCAGACGCATGCAATTGTCAGTTCCTATTTTAAAGGAAAGTGTATTGAAATGCATGTACCTATTTAACAGCCTGAGCCTGTGTTCCTGGTCCTGCCTATCCTGTTAGGAGTTGGTGTCTCCTGTTTTTAGACATTTATAAAGACTATCTTCCCACCATTCTCTGGCACAATGCTGGATTGTTTCGAGTGTTTGAGTTTACTGGCTTGCTTGCTGAAAGGAAATCTAAAAATCAGAACTGAAGACCTGACAAAGCCATATAAGAAGATATTTTAATTACCTTTTTTTCTCCTTAAAAGTGTTACCACTTGATGTTATTGTGTTGTCGTAACTTTATCTTCCCTCACTGTTTACAGCAAGAGACAAATGGCAGCTTCTGGAGACGACTTCATATTAAACCCACTAGCTATCCTGGTTCTATTTTACGCCAAGGATTAGTAGTTCGTTTCAAGCAGGGTATAAAGAGTAAATGAGTTTTAATCATAAAGACATACTAGTGGGTCACTAGAGCACTCCATCTTTCAGGCAAGACAAGGAGTCATAAAAGTGAAGATTACAGCTGGCTTTAGAAAGTCATGAAGTTATCTTCAGGCTGATGAACTTACACCGGTGTTGGTCACTTACGCTGGTTTTGGGGGTTTTTGTTTGGGTTTTTTTTTTATTTTGGGGAGAGGGGTTGGCTTGGGGGTTGCAGCTGAAGCCACAGGCAGACAAATTTCAGAGACTTTTCTTGGTACTGCCTCATGAAAGAAATGAGACTTGTGACCAAACGGAATGAATGTTCAATTTATAGTTGTTTTTCAGATATTTAGGTGGTGGTTCTTCCAGAGGCTTGGAGTTTACTTTTAAATAAAGTGTCGGTGTTCAGTCTCGAGGTTTTTTGTTGACTGTTTTAACCTGCTGTTTCACATATCATTGGACTAAAGCTTTTCATTATGCCACTTAATCTTGCAATAATACCAATTTTGAATTGGTTTTAAAACAAAAGAGAGGTTGCCTCAGAAATAAACTTGTGAAAATAGACTTATTTACAAATTTCCAAGCAACAACAATGTTACTTAAGTAAGCTGATGTTCTCCAGAGTAGCTTATTCCTTCACCTCTGATGAAGGTAGTAGTCTACTGATTTTTTTTTTTGTTGTTACTACTCTTCTACCTCTGAAAAGTACAGACCACTCAAAAGCTTAGCTCTGAAAGCCTGAGCCTATTACAGAATGTCCTTTGTGCTGTTCTGATGTAGCTTGAAAGCTGTCCTGATGTGTGGGGACATCTATTATCAGAAGCCTGTGTTCATTATAGTGAGATTTTGAACAGAACAAAATATGTCCTGCAATTTCTTGACTTTTTGATTATAGATAGAAACCACTATGTCAACTAAGTGGTGATCTGGTTTTTTTATTAAGATTCCTATTTGTTTAACACACTCAAGTTTTTAAATTGCCTATAGAAATATAACCGGAGCTTTACCTACCAAATGCTACAAAAATTTTTCCTTTTACTTACATGATAATTGCTGAGAGGTGTTAGCTGTTCAAAGCAGAGCTTCTGAAAGCTTCCTTGAAAAGTGATTTAAAACAATTAAAATGTATTTTTTTTAAAAGTGTGCTCTAGGAAAACTATCTGTATTGCAAGAGAAACGAGATCTGTCAAGATAACTGAGATTTTTTTTTTTAGTGCTGTGTGAGCTGAGATTAGAGAGACAGAAGAGATTAAATGGTGTGGTCTGTGTCTTACAATTTACGCGCTCATACAGTAGGCATAGTGAATATCACAGAGAAACAGGCGTGCCTTTATGCAAAGCAACACAGGCAGGAAGTTTTGCTTTCAATGTTTTCGTTTCATACTTAATTATAGCTGTATGGCTTTATTTTTACAGATGTTTTAATCTAAGACTAGGACAGTGACTTTGGTCAAAGAAGTTTTGCCTTAGTTAGAATGCTTTGAACACTTCAATACATCATTGCTCTTGCATTTCCCAGGAGTTTTGCATTTTAAAAGACTTTAACATTCATTTATTTACCGAAGTAGTTGTAATTGAAGTCTTCTACATTGCAGATTGCCCTTATATATGGGGGGGCGGGAAGCTGCATTTTAAAAATGTTTGGCAAGTACTCTTAGTCTTGTGAAGTTTGTGCTGGAACCACAAATCCAGTTGTTGTTGGCATCTAGAACTATTTTTAAAAGTGCTGGTGTAGTATGTGCTTTGATTACAGTGTTATACTTGCAGATTGGAGAAGTGTTCAGATAAAAGCTTTGAATATACAATAATTTTTATAGCTCCATCTTTGTTTAATTTTACTAATAAATCTGTGTTTCCAATTTTTTGTTTCGAAAAGGTCAATTGTTGGAATGACTATGTATAATCAAGCAACACAGGAGATCGCAAAGCCTTCAGAGCTCTTAACCAGCGTAAGAGCCTACATGACAGTCCTGCAGTCAATAGAAAATTATGTACAGATCGACATTACACGAGTATTTAACAATGTTCTGCTTCAGCAAACCCAGCATTTAGACAGTCATGGTGAGCCAACCATTACCAGTCTGTACACAAATTGGTAAGTTGTTATATGAACGCTTGTTACGAGGTTTTTTATTTTTCTTTAAAGAAAAATCTGGAATTGGAGAAGTGAAGTTGTTTCAAATTTTCTTAAGTTTCCGACTTCACAGTTTACTTCTCCCAACCCCCGTTAAAAGGTCTTTGAGGTTTTTCTGTTGTGAAATTCATTTTTTGCAAATTTTCTTAAGTTTCCGACTTCACAGTTTGCTTCTCCCAACCCCTGTTAAAAGGACTTTGAGGTTTGTCTGTTGCGAAATTCACTTTTTATAGGGGGGAGGTGTAGAGTAATAGAGGTATCAGCTGAACTATGAAAGTAAAACTTGAGTCTGTAGGCTTTGCTGTCCTTGTCACACAAGTGTACTTCACCTGTGTGGAGGGTCTATGAACACGTGTCTTTTCATCTAAACTTTTCTCCCTTTCTGATAAGGTATTTGGAAACTTTGCTACGGCAAGTCAGTAATGGTCACATAGCCTATTTTCCAGCCATGAAGGCATTTGTGAATTTGCCTACAGAAAATGAATTGACTTTCAATGCCGAGGAATACTCTGATATATCAGGTAACCTTTGACGTTTCCACTGCATGTTTGTGGGGGGTAGTTGTCATATGCTCGAGGCACTGGAGTAACAGCAACTCTTTGAGGGCTCTGTTTTAGACAGCATTTGTTAACCTACAGCGATAGTGTGAAGTTATTTGTGCTGCCTGTGTGTTTTGAGAAAGCTCGTTTTTCCTGGCTTTGGTCCAAGTAGGGCTGTTGCGTTGAAGCTACGGAGAGGTGTATGATGTGTTGGTGACTGCTGCTCCAGTTCTATTATGATACAAGTTCTTGGATCTAAAATTCTGCTTTGTGGTAAAATATTTTTGCAATGAAAACAACATTGCTAGGTATGTGATGGGGCGTGAAGTAACTGATGAAGGAATGTCTAATTAGAACAGTTTGTTTTCTTTCTCAGAAATGAGGGCCCTTTCTGAACTTCTGGGACCATATGGCATGAAGTTCCTAAGTGAAAGTCTGATGTGGCACATTTCTTCACAGGTTGCTGAGCTTAAGGTAACGTTGGGAAACTGCCGGGTGGGAAGACGGGTAGCTTTCTGTTCAGGCTACCTTTAGGATACCTCATAGCGGTGCTTCTGCACACCATTGGCATCAGACAAACTGATAAAGCTGCTAATTTGACTCTTACAGTCCATTTGCACGTGTAGTACGTGTGTATCCCACATTCCTCAGCAGCTGAACGGGCAGGTCTTTATGTAGGCTCTGCTGGGTTCTGTGTTAGATACGCAAAGTTTGGGGTCCGCATCTCTCTTTATCAAGGGCAGGAGAAATGTTTTTTAAGATCTCCAGGTGCTTGGAAAGGGCTTAGCTGAGTCTGACTCTCAGACCTTAGCATGGAAATCTCAGAAGTATCTTAGTGATAAGGAGTTACCTCCTTTTTACCATGTGTGTTAGCATCTGTTGTTCAGTTTAGTGGACAGGAGACCTCAGGTCTTTGTTAGTTTTCCTGATTTTAGACACATCTTTCCTTCTGGCTGAACAGAATCCATTTATTATAATTGTCTGCATTCTGATGAACAAACCTTCTACCTATGGCAGCACAAACAAATGATAGAAGTGGGTGCCATGAAAAATGGGAAATACAGGCATGTCAAGTTGCACGTATATTTAAAACAACGAACAAAGACAGGGGGAGCACTTGGTGCCTGTGTAATTAACTCTTTCCAGAAGGGGTTATTTTAATAAATTTAATAAGATGTACTATTTTCCCAGGATAGTCATACTGTTAATATGTCACTCATTGGCATATATTTGCTTTTCACACAACTTTCTCTTAGTGTCAGTTCCAAATTCAATTTCAAGTCGTTATTACGGCTCATCACTTCCCGTTGATTTAACCACTATTTACAGTAAGGAGGTTTTTGTAGCTGTTCATGCATGCTGTGTTTACAAGAATGCGGGTGGATGCGTAAGAGATCTAGGGAACTTTGATTTCCTTCAGGAACAGTTTATTATTACTAGCATACCACATCTTTAAAAGTGTGTGGGTTTATCGTGTCCCATGTTAGTTTCACGGATCTTGTTCTCTCGGTAAACGTTGGGAATTTCGGCGTTTCCTTCAGGAACAGTTTATTATTACTAGCAAACCACATCTTTAAAAGTGTGTGGGTTTAACGTGTCCCATGTTAGTTTCACGGATCTCGTTCTCTTGGTAAACGTTGGGAATTTCAGCGCTGCTGAACTGCTGGGATGTATAATGTCCTACAAGATTTGAAACCTTGTATTTCCCATGTTAGTTTCACGGATCTTGTTCTCTCGGTAAACGTTGGGAATTTCGGCGCTGCTGGGATGTATAATGTCCTACAAGATTTGAAACCTTGTATTTGATATCCCAGCTTAAGGAGAGGGGCTGCTCATGCTTCCCAAGAGTGTGCAGCAGCCCTGACCTGAGTGACCGGGTAATCGAGTCCATATGCCCGTTCCAGTTTTTGTGTTTTAGGATGAGACTTTCCAGGTGGGAACGCCGTAATTTTAAGGTTGAATTTCGTAACTCCTGGCTGTACACAAAGTGACATCTGTCACATTTCAAGTAAAACATAAAGCTGTGGGGCAGATGTTTGTTGGTTGATGCTGTATTCGTCCGCTTGCTGTGGAGGTGTCATGCTTCCTCAAAATCAGCACCACTGATATTGTAGCTCTCTGTATTTTTTAAAAGCAGTTTTAAATTTTCTGGGTTTTTGTGTTTTGATCCTGCTAAGGATGAGCAGAACATAATGTAGATCCACATGCACATGACCACGTATTTGGAGGAAAAAAGTGAAGTAATAAAATGTTCAGCTCTCTGGCTGAGATGCAGTTGGCTTAGCAAGGGAGAAGTGAGGAACATCTGGATTTGGGGGAAGGAAAGGAGAGGATAGAATGGGGAATTTATCAAGAGTAGGGTTCAACAAGCTTGCTTTGCTTCCCGCAGTGGGACCAGGTGTTGGTTTTATATCTGAAGTTTAAGTGTGGGGTGAGGAGGGGAGGTTTGCCTTATTTTAATAAACAATGTGAACTGTCTTCCAGCCTGTTCCTTTTAAATCTCCAACTAACATGCTGGTTATTTTTTGTAAAGTTGAAAACTTGACTCAGTAACAATGTGCGTGGGCTGTTGCCTTCAGTCTTGCATTCTGGAGAGCTTGGAGGGATTTAAATTAAAATGTCACACACCTGCCAAGTTCTGATACATCAGCTGGTTTAAAATTGCCCAGCTCGGTGTCGGTGCAAACCAGTCCTGCTTTGGCTTTCGGCGTAGAAGTACATCTTGTGTTCGTGCACATGTGCTCACATTCTTGGAGCTGGTTAGTTTGCTACATCCTTTATAGCTTACTTCTTTCCTGGCTTCTCACTAAAGAATGAAAGTGAGAGGACTGGTGGATTATGGATAGGATTGAGCTGACAGAAATAGCACGACTGTGACACGATGTGGTTGAGTCTCAGAGGTCCGAGCTGCTGGGTTAGCTACTTGTCTAGGAGGTGGAGGTAAACGCGCACCACCATTTCTTTCATAGCAGTATTGTAGTCCGAGTTGAGTTGGTTTTTTCTCCTCCTCTGGTCACAGGAATATTTACTGAGATTTAATTTCCCTGCTTGCCCCTTGTTTAGCCCAGTTTTCAGTGTGGGTTGAAGCAGTTAACTATTAAAGCAGTTAACGGAACTATCAGAAGTCCAATCCTTAGCAGTAGGTTCCTGCAGATATGTCTCTCAGATTTTTATAGGTAAATTACATGGCATGCTTACAGTAGCCTACGCATTTGAATAGCAGTTTTCCTGCTCTCTCCCCATTGCTGCTTTTGTGCTGCCTGGTAATTAAGATGGATTGGAATGCGTCCACTTGAAAAATAAAGCTATTAATAGTGACTTTGGAAGACCACCCCAATCCAGAATCTCTTCTTTTCTTCCTCCATCTGTCACTTCTTTTCTACCTTGGTACTGTTTAGTATATGAAGCACTAAATGAAGTCGTCTTTAAAAGAAACACTTTATTTAATGCTCAGAAGCACACAAGGAATCTTAATATTTTTAGCCACTGGTTGTCTTCGACCTGAAGAGTGGGAATCATTTTCCCTTTCTGAAATAGGGTACTTCGTATTCAAGCATTCGCATTCGGCAAAAATATTTTTTGTAAGAATAATATACCAATTTCTTGCTTGAAGTGGGTTTAAAAATACTGCCTGGCAGAATGTAAGTTCCTCAGCTAGAGAGAGAACCTTTTTGTATCTGACATTTTTTTTAGATGTGTTTACGCAATCTCTGTAATTTAAATTTCGTCAGTCATGGCTTGGCTTCACGGACGAAGATTTGGGAAGGGCTTTCCCCACGCTTACTGCCAGCGCGCTGATGGCTGAAAAGGCCAATGCGGGATAGGCAAGTCCAGTTGCAAAGAGCACAGCGGAAGGTCTCCTTGGGTGGTACAGTCGAGCCTCCGGTGGGGTCTCCCAGGCCAGACAGGTCTCAGCTGAAGGGTCAGACACAGTGTGTCCATGGGCAGGATGGGCTCACTAGCCTTCAGGCACCATCGTAGGAGAAGGACAACTCTGACTCCAAACCCGGGCAGATGGAGCTCGTTTAGCCCTGTAAGGCTCCATCTCAGAGAAGGACACTCTAACCAAACCTACGACCCAAGGACTTTGCTGTCACCGTCCAAGCTCACCAGGCCCTGGCAGATGAACCTCAGGTGTAAAGGGTGGAGCCAGTTCCGTGCACGCTGCGCCTCACCTAAAAAACCCACCGCACAGGCTTGAAGGGTTTGCTCACGTTTGCAAAGCCCTGTAGCGAGTTTAAATTTAAATCTGATACATATTTGGAGAATGATTTCAGGAGAGTTGTAAAATTAGCCCTAATGCCACAAGTTGCATGTATGAGAGCTGTTGCAAATTAGAAGCGGACACTCATTTTCTTTTCTTTTGGTCAAACCGATGTGAAAAATACTGCACTTGAGTTTAACTCTTCCAGGCTGAGGTGCTGGCACTTCAATGAATGTTTTTGGTTTTATTTTATTTTAGAGTGGAAGGAAATTTCCAAGTAAACTGCACCAAGATAGACCAGTCTGACTCTTACTCCCTTCCATTTTACCAACATTAAATTTCTAATCCTTACAGTATAACAAGCCAAAAGAACGGATTACTTTGTGAATCGATGCTTTTGCAGATAAGGGTATAGCTACCTTTTGAGAAGCTGAATGAGATGAGGCGCTACTGTCAGGTTTTACTGAGTTTCATTCCTTGTGTACAGCTTCGTAAAACACTGAATATACAAATCCTGTTCCAAGGTGTATCTAATCCTCTGCTGTTTGATTCAGAGATTGCTTTTCTCTAGAGTAGTGCCTGATGATAATACTGATATTGCAGCCCCAGGAAGAACCCAGTGGGTACATCTGTATGCCGTGAGTTTAGTTGCCTCTCTTCCAGACCGAAATCTCTTAAACCACACAGATATCCATACGTTAACAGGATAACTATTTCTGATCTGAGTCCTTGCTTCTTTTTAGAAACTCGTCGTGGAGAATGTTGAAGTTCTAACACAAATGAGGACCAGCTTCGACAAGCCAGACCAGATGGCAGCACTCTTTAAAAGATTATCATGTGCGTAACTAGCAAGGTCCTACTCAAGATTTAGAGTTGTTTTTATCTTTGTGTTTGTAAAGAAAATGAGAAAAACCAATTAATTCTCTGTATTAATTGTTCAGAAGCAGCAAAATGTATGTGAGCTCCTATAAACTGATGCATCTTTTCAAGATTCTCCATTCTTCCCATAGAGACAAAATGAGGTTTCAGTGTTAATTAGCGCATGGGCACTATAGTAGTGATGAGCTTTGAGCATCTTTCCAGGGATGGCAACACAGCTCTAACAGCAGTAACTACAGACAGGGCATGCAGCTGTAGAATATGAAACGCAGGCTTTTAGACACCCATCTCTGATGTGGTTTTCAAACTGTCACAGATTCCATCCCAGTGTAAACTACCAAATTCATTTGGAAGGATATTCATAGGAAATTAACATAAGTCATTACTTTTAACAAAAATAAGAACTCTGAAGATGCGTTTTTGGCTTCAAGAGAACAGGGAACTAGTGTTAGCATCCCGTATTGTCAGCTGTGTGTAGCAGGGTTCGTTCCACAAAGTGGTTAACAGGCTGGCCTTTACTGGAAATCCCACTGTGAACTCGGCTATAAAAACCTGCTGAAGCACTGTTTATGTTGGCTCTCTTAA
>NW_010417210.1:18416-25004 GCF_000710305.1 Buceros rhinoceros silvestris | reverse complement strand
TCTCAGTACCTCTCATTTCTGAGTATTTTGTTAAATGTTTTTCTTTCTCTTTTTTGAAGAATTGACCTTGTAAGCATCGACAGGTTCTTGTTCACGATTGTTCTTGTTTTTGTTCAGCTGTTGACAGTGTTTTGAAGAGAATGACGATTATTGGTGTTATCTTGTCTTTTCGGTCCTTGGCACAGGAAGCACTTAGAGATGTAAGAAATAACTGAATATGTTCCAAATAATTTTCATTATATTTAATTTAATGGAATGAGAGGGTGTTTGAAGCTTCCCTATGTAGGAATGCTACCTCTTAAAAGGTTGGCATGTGGGGAATACTCAGCCGTAACTGCGAATTGCAAGTTGGGAGTGGGGGAATCTACTTCTTGAGTACTGTTCAAAGAAACATTAAAACACAGAGGTTTTTGTTTGAGCATGCCTCTCACTGTTTTCTGTGTTGAGTACATTTTATAAGCTTTCATTTCACTTTGTTTGCAAACAGCTTGATTTTGCATTTATTAGGCTTTGGTGTCTTAAATCTACAAACCAATTCATATGCAGAAATTAAAATACCATTTAAAAAAAGAGTAAGTCCCGTAAAATAATGGTAGTGTCTAATTGAGCGTGAACATGGGAAGAATCTTTTTTTCTCATTTTTGATGTGTTTGTGCCTCTCAGGTCTTATCCTACCACATTCCATTCCTTGTAAGTTCCATCGAGGACTTTAAAGATCACATTCCAAGAGAGACTGACATGAAGGTAAAGTTTGGCCCAAAGGGTGATGGAGACATTTTTTGGAGCTTAACAAAAATATGTAAGGGGCAAGACTTTCATGCTTAGAGTGAAAAATGCAGAAACAAAGAACAGCCCCTTTTTTTTCCCCCCCCAAAGAGCTAAGTAGTGGTGTATCTGCAGCCTCCTTGTGTTCTGGGGGAAAAAAACCAACAAACTGATAGAATAAGCACAAGTCTCTACCTGCCTGTGATTATTGCTGCTGCTTCTCTGGAAGTCACTGGAGTAATTTGCAGGCACTGGAATAACTGAATGTCAGGAAAAGCTATCTACTGCTGAACAGAACCGTGCTGAGGACTGTTCTCTGCCTCATGCCACGTAGCACCACCTGGTTGCCTCTGTTTCACGTGGTAGTTGGATATTGGCCTTCTCTGGGTCTGCTGTAGGTCTGCTAAGTGATTCTTCAACAGACCTGTTTTGTGTGGGTTTTTTCCTTAGTTCTAAGTGCTGTGGTACAGTTTGCTATGCTAGTGTTCACGTGATACCAACAGTAAATGCCACATCTTGTGGCGTGGCGTGATGGGATGTCATGCAGGCTTGTCTGAGAGTACATGGCTTGCCTGGGTAATGTTGGAGGATTGCGCTTGGAGAAGGAGCCAGACCTGTGTCTTCTTGCCTGTAGTGCCTACTGGGAGCACTGACATGTGCCACCCCACAACTCTGCCAGAGCTTTGTCTTGAAAACAGCTTGTTGGAAGGGCCAGAACTGTGCTGGAGCCTGGGAACAATTAAGCCCTGTGGACAATCAGCAGCTCATTGTCTGAGCTTGTTCCTGGCTTTGTCACATAAAGCAGTGCAATTGTAGGCAACAAGGGCTACTTTTGGGACAAGACAGACTTTTCTTAAGTGAAGGCATGTCAACAGACAGATCCTTACAAGGCTGTAAACAATGGATTGGGACAGTTGCCTAACTGGGCATATTTTAGGGCATAACAGAGTCATTTCCAATGTACTGAATTTACCAAGCAAAACATAAATAGCTTTAAAGCTGTTGATGAAATAAATACTTGTTGTTAAATGTTACTTTTATTTTAGTATCCCTGAAAGTTATGACTTGAGATGACTGGCGAAATGAGGATTTGTTCTTATTTTATTTGGTTATTTTCAGTGTTGAACTGTTGGGATGTCTACTGCGGCTGACCAACTGTGTGTTAATGGCAGTAGGACACATTGCTAGTGTTTCTGGTAGCCCTTTCTCTTTGGTATAAACCTGCTTTTGCAGAGATTCCTCTGAACTACAGCTTCCGATACTTTGTCCTGGAAATTGGGGAAAGGGAGAACAACTGTGACGAACATTTGTTAACGGCAATAAAAGATACAGCCAGGGACAGGTTGGAAAATGGAATACGTGTCATGATGCTCTTCGTTCCTCCAAGCGATAGGGGCACTTAGAGTCTAATTCTTGGCACTTGGAATTACTGGACACCGCATCTGTATCAAATTTAAATGTTGTAAGAATTCTGCCTCACCCTAATAATTTCACCAGATTTTGACTTTTGGGGTTTGTCTGAATGCTGCTCTGCAGGTGTTAGCTGATACTTTCGATCTGGTAGAGAAAATCCAATAGTTTCCTTTTAACAGTGAAGGAAGATACAGCAACAGCTAATTGGAAGTCTGGATGTTTGCTTTGGAGGTAACGTAGGAAAGTATACAAGCTTTGTTTGGCTTGATAAAAAGAAATTACCATTCAGCACACAAATACTGACCCAGCTGTTCAACGTAGCTAAGAAGGAAGCAAAAATCTAGAGCCTCTTGATCTTGTTTTAGCCAAGTCTTGGAAATTCCTTAGTGCCTCCAACTCTAATATGAACATTTTAAAGGTGGCAGCAAAACTGCACTTCATCATTTTTACACCGAAAGCATTCAGTGCTGTCTCTCTTGCAATGATCTTTCTTCTGGTCCTCAGGTGGCAATGAATGTATATGAACTGTCATCAGCTGCTGGATTGCCTTGTGAGATTGATCCTGCCTTGGTTGTAGCACTGTCTTCCCAAAAATCAGGTGAGAAGTTACAACTTAAAAAATTACAAGAATAAAAAAATATGGGTGAGCAAAAAAATACGTGCACCCACACATGGAAGTGTTTAAAGTGCTAGGAGGAGACTTTTGTGTCGTGGGTCCTTTGTATTCCTTCGATGAACTCCATAAATGGCATAAGAACATGAATTATTTGTGCCTGCTGCCTACTCATGTGTTAGGTTGAGAATTGTTTCAACCACATAGGAATTAACTTGTTGACCTAGAAAAGACTAATGAGTAGATGTTGATGGAGTTTAGCAGCGAGCGGTGAAAACTGTTGTAATATAAGGACAATGAAAATAGGACTCTTGTGAACCACTGCAGACGCGAGCGGTTCTGTCGTACAGACCCGTAACACATCTGTGTCCCGTAAGTGCGCGTGAGGAGCTGAAGCGGCAGCTGAATGCGCTCGATGAGCTTCCCAGCATTGTGTTCCCGGGGTGTTACATGGCTGTTAACAGGGAGCTTTCAGGGGGAAACACAGGAGAACAAACATCTTGATGTTCTGGCGTGTATAGGACTTCCTCTTCCTTGCTGTAAAGCCCCATGTCTTAGCTTTTCAGGTTGTTTACTCTGGCAGCTTTGAGGAATGAATTGAGGCTCCTAAGGGCTTTTTGATAGTCTCCAGCTTTTCCCCTTATCTTCCTTACTGAGCATTTTGTGGCCTTTTTTCCCCGCTGTGTGTGCTGGATAGTCAATCTTCAGTCAGATGGTGAATACTTTAAATGCTACTTAAGTTGGTTTTTTTGCTTTAATACCAGTAGTAGTAATAGTAATTTTGGGAGGGGAAAATAGAGCTAATTCCAAAGGAGCATTTTCATATTCAGATTAAATTTTAAGCACAATTTCCTCAGGCACCTTTACAAAAAAGTGTGTTTGCTCTATATGCATACTGTGTATAATAGATGTAGGTGTATTTTTGGGAGATAGCTAGTATCTGAAATAGCTTTTTAAGGAGATTACTGCATTTACACCAGCATGTAAAACTACTGTTCTGCTCGGCATATTGAAGTCTTGGTAACTACGTGTTTAGAAGTGGTAGGGTGGCAGCAGCTTACCTTCATTCTTGCAGGTAACAAACTAGGCATTCTGAGGCTTCACCCTGTGTCTTCTGGCAAGACTGACTTAGTACTCCTCCTTGCACCGTACAAGCACTGAGTTTGATGGGTTTAAATTTCAGTTTGGACAAACATTTCATATTCCAAACTACCTGCAGTTGAAAGGAAATACGTCAAGGTGACTACTTTAATTAAAGAGCTTTGGTTTTGTTTACAGAAAACATTAGTCCAGAAGAGGAATATAAAATTGCTTGCCTTCTCATGGTCTTCGTGGCAGTCTCCTTGCCGACTTTGGCTAGTAACGTGATGTCACAGTATAGCCCCGCCATCGAAGGTAACGTAACTCGGCTCAATATTTGCTGTGAGTGCCTTCTTCCTAATAGTCCTGGTAGCTTCTTGAATACTTCTGCTTTAAATAACTACTTATATCATTAAATATGAATGTAGTGAACAAAATTTTAAAATCAGATGGCCCTTATCCAGGGAAGTTCTTTGGAAGGTTACTTTAAAAACGTTTATTCAGCTCTTGTTTGAGATCACTTTCTATGAAAAATGCGTCTTCCTTCGACTTGAGATTTTCAGAACAGTTGAGATACTGTAGGGGGCAACCTCATCCTGATGTGTGGAATCTCTAGAGCATACATGTTAATTAGTGTGTGACTTATATCGTAGTATAGATGTTTTAGGAATCTTTACGTTGGCTTTGGGCTGCTCAGACGAGGTGGTCTCTGGTCTATGTTTAATATGCTGTTCGTATTAGTAAGCATAAAATTTTGAAAATGGAGTCTGGAAGGTGTAAGCTGTGAACAGAATTATATCCTATGCAGTCTTTCAACTTTCTGATATTAAAAAATATGCCTCAAGAAAATTCTTTGCATGTAATCCACCAAAAAAAAAGTTTTCAGACAAAATTAAGTTCAAAAAAGACAGACTGACAAAACTGTTCCAACACATACAAAAGTCACCTTTCAGCTGTTCAAGCGATTTCCTTTGTCATGTGTAGTACGGCTCTCACAAAAGACTGTGTTGATTCTGCATCCATTTCCTGGGTACAGGGTGTTTTTTCTATTTTCTTTTTTTAAAGTTGCATTGGTTTCTATCTGCTCAAAATTTTACTTGCAAAGAATGTCTAAACTGACTTCTGGAAAACTAAAGTGCTGGGCAAAGACCGAAGATTCTAAAAGCCTTTTGTAGTGTAGTGTAGTATGCAGATCATATTTTGTAAGAGACCAGAGGTTCTTGTTTTAAATCAGGTTAATTAACGTTTTCTTCAGTTTTGAGATTAGTTTCACTTTAAATAGGTAGTGTAGCCTGTTGCCAATTGTGAAGAAGTTGGGTAAATCTCTGCAGTGAGTAGAGCTTGAGCATGGATTTGAAAAGGTAGGAATTGTGAAGAAAACAGCTTTTTCTAGTTAATAGGGAGAATGATCTGTAACCCACAGAGCTATTTCACGTTGTAAGCGCTCTCATGGTATTTCTATGACTTTTTGCAAAAGTTTAAGTCCTGATGGCTGAAGGAAGACCTCAGAACGTAGGCAAGAGCAGGGGATATCAGATGTGAGCAGTGAGGGGCCCGGGTAGGATCTTGCTTGTAAAAGGACAGTCAGTTTGGTTCTATGCACTCAGTCCAAATGAATTTCTTTATGTGAGTTTAAGACGACATCTCTTAGATATTACTTGTTTGCGGTTAGGTTACAGAGAAGAAACCCTCTAGAAGCACTTTTCTGCTACCAGTTTCTCCTTGGAAAGCATCTTACCTGTTGTAGCGTCTCCAAATGTACGCCATTGCCAGGGGGACAGTGCTAAAGGCTTTTGGTGGTGATTATTGCATTTGCACATTAGCCCCTCTGCAAATTTATTTCTACGGATGTGAGTCAGGCTAGCTAGAGGTTTTCCAGCAGGGTAGAGCTCAGGGTCTTAGCAGGCTGAAACAGTTCCCTCTTCTGCCTGTCTTATATCATGTAGCTTTAAATATTGCAGTTCCTGTGAATTCACTCACACTCAGTAACTCTTACCATGAAGCCAGACAAAGCCTGTTTTAAAGTGGGTTCTTCAAGTAAGTACTGTTAATAAGCTCTCATAAAACTGTGACTGGAGAGAAGCTACATCTAGAACTCCAATAAGCCCATATGAGGATTTGCTACTCACTTTATGAGATGTGGCCTCTGAATTACATAATTCTTCACTGAGTGGGCTCTTTTTCATTGACAGGAAAAGAGTCTGGCAAAAGGAATATATAAAATATGTTCGCTCTACAAAAATAACTGAACAAACAGAATGGACCTTGTCAGTCCTGCCTTCCTTGCTTAATAATACTTTGTCCTGGGGTCTGTCCTTATTGTAGAACATCTGGCTTTAGACACTTAATACAGATGCTGTTTACAGAATGGGAACTTAATAAATGCTGCATTTTATGAATTCAGTTCCCTGGAAAAATCCTGGATTTATCCGTCAACAAGTCACAGATTTGAAGGAGTTTCAGGTTTCTAATCTGGCAGGACATACCTCCCAAATACAGACAGTCCTTGGACAGCTTTAGTAACGTCTGCGTTCTCTCTGCCTAATTCAGGATCAAGCCTGTTTGTTCCACTAGCTCCAGATAAAGGCTTAGACTCAAACAGACCTTTACTTGTGTTCCCGGTAAGAAATCTGAGCTAGTCAAATGTCGGTCTAGACAACTAATTTGTCACCTAAAAGCTAGAAGAGAACACTAGTCTGCAAGAGACATAGCCTCTG
>NW_010417210.1:10229-18321 GCF_000710305.1 Buceros rhinoceros silvestris | reverse complement strand
GAACCTGTCACAGGGTGGGAGGCCACCATTCGTCAGCTGAATTCCCTTGCCAATGCTTTTTCTACAGTCTCTGAGGCATAAAAATGAAGTTGCTTCAAAAAATCAAGGATTCAGAAAAACAAAAAGGAATTAAATCAGCAGAATTAAGCAGAACAGATGTTTTTGACTGATGTTCAAGGAAAGTGGTAATCTGCTCTTTTTTTGGACTACCATATTCATACAGCAATATTGAATTAAAAAAGAGTAGGAGTCTCAGCTCTGTGGGGGGCCTGCTGGTGGAGATCTGCAGGGATCTTTGCTGGAACCTACTAGGCAGCGTGTTCACAGACAGCCCGAAAGGAGAGAAGAGCGAGGTGAGAGAATTTTCATATTGTATGAAGTTGAGGATATTAGAGGAGTGAAGAGCAGCCGATTGATATTACAACGCTGAGCAAGTTGTACAATAAAATGACAGATATCATTAGTTTTAAGTAAGAATAGTGATATGCATGGGGAAAAAATAATTTTTCTCATGTGGAGTGATGGGGTCTAGCTGACTTCGCTACTCAGGCGTGATCTTGGAGATACTATAAATGACGGAATGAAAGTATGAGCTCAGTGCTCAGCAATGGTCTAGAAGAATTAGGTAAGAATCAGTAGTGTTTGCATGCTTGTACGCTTCTTAACTCCTTCCAAGACCTCTTCCTTTTCATATTCTAGCAGTTTCCCAAGACATCTGCTAAGGTGTCTTAATTTTAAGTGGTAGATTTGGCTTAACTTGCGTAGGAGAGAATTCGTGCCATTTAATGACATTTCAGACCTCTGAAGCCTGAGGCAAGATGTGGTGTGCAACAACTAGCAATTTGACAGCTCTGTTCTTGAGTTCCTGTCGATCTTCTGGGTGAATGCTGTCCGGATGTGACGACTTGTTCATTTACACAGAGGAGAAAAATACACAGCTAGCTCGAAGTCCTGCTTGCACATGCCTTTTTGGTGTAGTCAAGTGGTGATACTCTCAAATTTTGTAGAAGCCAAATAAACTTCCAGTATATTGTTTTCCCTTGTTTCTGAAAAGCCACGGAGATCTCTGGCACGTTGTTGTGATTCTTCCAGCAGTCAAGAGGGGAGGTCTGCGCTTCTTGCGGCTTTCCTGATACTGCGTTCAAAGCCAAGTACTTTGCTCCCGTGGCACCAGATGCGAAAAGTTGATCTTTCATTGGGAGAAGCCTGTCTGTTCTCTGGCGACATGTTCCAAAGAACACTGTCATTTTCAAACAGGATGCTGCTGAAGTAATTTGTGTGTGTTTTTGTTCAGGGCATTGCAACAACATCCATTGCTTGGCAAAAGCTATCAACCAGATTGCTGCAGCTTTATTTACCATCCACAAGGGAAGCATCGAAGACCGTCTTAAAGAATTTTTGGCGGTATGTATAACTCCATTGCTAGAGCAGGCTCCTCTAAGAGGAGGGGAGCTCTCCCACCCTGACGCTTCTCAGTCTCTTTTTACACATAGCCTAGCCTGTGCCATGCTGTCCTTAGATTATCGCTGCGTTTCGTTGCTGCACGTGTCAGCTTTACAGCGGGAGCCACCCGTGAGTAATCTTAATCACAAGGGCGTGCTATCTAGATTTAGATTATTATGGATGAGTATTGATTAACCAGCGTTTATTCCAAGAGCACTATTGCTTCATGATGCTTGTAGTGTTAGTTACTATATAGACTGCAGAGAAAATCAAGTTATCATATGATATAGTGTGAGTTTTGATTAGGAGAAAATCAGGTGAGGGAAGTTACTTTAAGTCCAGCAATCGGTTAAAATTATTATCTTAAAAATATCTTTTGACTTCAAGAAATATTTTAAATTCAGGAATTTGGGATGCAATGCAGTTGATTTCACATAAACCCAGTGCTGGTGCACAGAGAGAAAACCATATTGTTAATACTAGTCTATGTGCAGGTTAATTTAGTAGTAGTCCTTTAGCAACAGTCTCCAGTGTGCAGGGTTGGAAAGTAACAGTAGCAAATCAGTCCAAGTGTCGTAATTTTTTCCGAATAATCTTTAGTGTTTTAGCACACACCATCTCTTAGGCTGTGTGGCCTCTGACCAGAAAAAGAAACGTGCAGTACCTAGAAGCTCAAGATTCTGTCTGGCAGAACTTTTCCCATGATGTGTGGGACTTTTTGGTTCATTTTATTTTTTTCAAAGATGGTAACCCCAGAGTGGCTTTTGAGTTGTGCCTTTGGAGGTGGCTGCCCTTCTCAAACAGTAACTGTCTGATAGTGCTGTGTTACAGGAGTCTTGGGGAGGGGAATTTTTATGCTTCAGAGCGGGTTGAAGATCAAAGCTTCTGAAATCCTCAGCTGTGCTTAGAAGAAAAATCAAAGGCCCTTAGGTGGTGGTGATGCATTTTAAATACGTTTTGGTGGGCCTGAGTAGGAATAGAACTTCTAAAGCAGCTCTTAATTAGTCAACACTTGAAGGGAAACTAAAGGCTAAACCTAAAGGCTGGACTGTAATTGTAAAAATTACGACTGATCTTGAATTATTGTTGATTTTTACATTTTGGCCTTGAAATGTGAAAAAATTTATCTTCCTTCCTTGCTTTATGTGCCTTAGGGAGTCGGATCATGGTAACTTTTCGTAACGAGAAGTCCAGAGAAACAGGGTTTTTTTTTCTTGAAAGGATCTTTCGTTTCTGCAATTTCATTGCATTTTGTAAAACAGAAAAAACCCTTAGCCGTTGACCTTGTCTCATGCAACTGCGGGCTGTAAAAGATGAAAGAGAAATGGTTGTGTCAAGTTGCATACATTTGACAAGTGAAGGAAACCAGTGTCGTTTCGTGTGATGATAACGCTTTTGGTACGAGGCTCGCATTTTTCCAGGGTTTACGAACTGCTGTCAGACCTCTGCTTTTACTGCACAGACCGTGACTTGATGGTTCAGATATTTGATAATCTTTCTTTTCTAGCACCTTTTATATGTCACTTACTGTTAGTCTGAAAGAAAAACATTTCTCTTAAGAAGAAAGTGTACTGCTGGGGATGATCTGCTTTCCTGTCGCAATTAAATATGGAAAAAGCTTCCTAGGTTATTCAATGCTGACAAGTACATGCCAAGATTCTTTTGAAATATGCGCGTTCACTTTATATTGCGAGTGGATTTATGACAGAATTCGTTCAACAGCAATCTCGATTTAGGTATTGAAGTTAACATTTGAAGTTAAAATCCATTTGTGGTAGCCGCGTGGTTTAAGCACGTTGCCATTGCTTGGTGTGAGGAGGTAAATGGTGATTGTACATCTGGAAGCTGAAAAGAGGGGTTTTTCCAAATTTCTGTAAGGCATGAAAACACGCGTTACCAGCGCATCTGCAAATTAAGTATTTCACTGTATTCTGTCAGCCTGAGCTTGTAAATACCCAAGTACATCTTACAAGTTTCTAGAATATCTTTTAAACCCAGTATTGTAGGGTTGGTCGTGGTCTGATAAAATATTACTCATTTACCTTTAGGATGACATTTCTTCAATTAAAAATACAGTTTAGGAAGTAAAACTTAACTTGTCCTTCTATGCACAAGGGGTCTAACTTCAAGCAATAAAAACTCCCGTGGCTTCAAATCTTACCAAACCACAGTGAGTTTATATGCGTTTTGAGAAGGATGGCGAAAGCGAGATCTTGATGCCGTGGAAGTTCTGTCATCAATTTCTGTAGGCTTTATGCTGGTCAAGCAGTGATTGCAGCCACAAGTTCTTTGCAAGAATTGAATTCACTTTTTGATTAAAATAGCGCATATTGCTACTGAAGCACTGCCTAAAAATAAACAAAAACGGCTCAGTGAGACTAAAGCCCAGTGATGGTCCGTGTGTTCAGGATTGTTTCCGTTCCCGTGTAGGTACTAGGAGACTGCAGTGTCTGTTGGCTGGGGTATTGGTTCAGAGAGGTTTCGTGTGTGTGTGTGTGTGTCTCTGTAGCAAAACAGAAATAGTCCATCCCTGCATTGTCCTAGTTATTGCTTTGAAATTCTCCTTTTTATGTAGCTTGCATCGTCTAGTCTACTGAAGATTGGCCAGGAGACAGACAAAACTACTACAAGGAACAGAGAATCCGTGTACCTACTACTAGACATGGTAAGCTTTTGTCTGCTCTAGGTGTTAGTAACTTAAGGAAGGGGGGCTCGGCTGTCACTTGAGCTCATCAACCAGTGGAAGTCATGTTTGATGTCATTCTCGCTAGCGTTCTGATGTTGAAAATTAATTTTTTTCATTCCCCCAACACGCACATCCGTTTTTACCATCATTACCATTGTTGCCTAGAACATTGTGTCACACGGTTTGGATAGTTTGCTTTGATGGCTTCGGACGTGCAATATTGAAGTTAAAGCAGCAGAGTTCAGTGGGCGGCGTGGGGGGACATCCTGTCTGCTCAGCCGTTTTCTGTGCTGTATTCTGTATCTTTTGGGAGCGCCAGTAGTGCTACATGACTGCGCGCGTGTGTGTGTGTGTGTATATCTCCAAGATCAATGACTGGCTTTGAGATGCGATGAGTTTATAGCCGTGTGTTTCTTCCCCAGCGACTGAACTTTGTATGAGTTCTGAGTGCCGTGAAATACGTGAGTGGTGGTGTCGTGCAGACCGGTAGTATCTCCGCGGAACAGACAAGCAGCAGCGGGCAGCAGGTGTTCCGCAAAACCATGTCTTTCTGGTATTTTTCAGATTGTGCAGGAGTCTCCGTTCCTGACAATGGATCTCTTGGAGTCTTGTTTCCCTTACGTCTTGCTGAGAAACGCGTACCACGCTGTCTACAAACAAAGCGTCACATCCTCTGCCTGAGTATCTGCTGACTGGAGATAAGACATAGCACGCATCTATGTGGCCTCAGTTTTATCTGTAAACTGTGGAGCTATTTTACTTTATGGCCTGATGAACAGTTTTGTGGATTATAAACTTTTTCCATAAAGTTGTATTTCTGATCAGTGGTTTCTTAATATGGTTGTACTACAATATAAGCTTGGTTGATTTTAGGTTGCACATTCTTGGGAAATCTTTTTTCTCATTTCTTCCTTTTTTTTTAACTTTAGGGCATCAGTTACGTTTAAAAAAATACTACTTCTGCTCTATGTTTTTGATATATTGATCATGCAAAACAAAAATTGCTTGTTTATTTCCCAGAAGAAAAATGTATTTAGTGATTATTTTAGATAGCGTAGCTTTCATCTGTGTGTAAATTATTTCATATAGGGAGAGTTATAATCTTGTACCTATTGTTCTTATTGAAAACAAATATTGGATGTGCATTTCTGTGAAGTATTTACAGCATTTCTAGTTTTATTTTGAAACATTCACCAATGTATGTACTGCGACACTATCTAACATTAAAAATGTTCTAGGACTGCTTATCCTTCCGACAGCGATCCTCTCCCGATACTCTTAAAACAACAGCAAGTGGTGTTGTTTGTATAAAGCATAGTGGAAATTTTTTTTAAACTAACTTCTGTGGTGCCCTGTTGGCATTAACACTACCATTGTACCCTGCTGTATAATAAACATTCTTACACATTTATCACGTGTTGATAAAATGTTAGCCCTTAACCACTTTTTATATGTTTTAAATTTTTGAAATCCAAGTGTACCTTCCATAACATACAATAAACACTAGACTGTATTATCTGTAGGTGAATTATTTTTAATATAAATGTTATCCTAGTATTTTAAGCTTAAACTCTGCTGTTGTGCGTTGATTTACATCTCGCAGTTCATTAAATATCCATCCTTAGAGCTTTTATGTGAAGCTTTCTTTTAATCCTTCACCTCTTGGCTTCTGCAACAGTGAATCTTGTAAAAAGTTGGAAGAAGGAATTAAAAACAATGTAAAAAGTGTCAGTTTAGTGCCATTATCCTTTAGATCTTAATTTTACCTAATAAAGCGAGAAAAGCATTTATCTAGTACGTAGCGATGCCGGTCGTACCCACAGAAATAGGTGCGGTGTTCAAGTCGAAAGCTTGCAATAACCCTGCACCAGGGGAGTGTGGCCGAAGCTGGAACAGCAGAGGCTGCCGAGACAGATGCATAATGGGCCTTTTCTTACCCGCGGTGCCACCTGGCCGGCGGGGTGGCGCTGGCTCCTTGAGCCTGAGAGCTGACCAGATGGCCCTGCGCGTCACTGCACGGCGTGTAGAGGCTGCGTGTTCCTCCACCGGCTCTGGACGTTGTACAGAGCCCCTGTTCTTGATGCGGCTTTTGTGCACACTGGTAACTTCTTCTATTATGAACAAGCTGTTGTGCCGCCGTTACAATAGCTTCCTCTGTCCGGAGGAAAAAAGTACTGGAATAAAATTGTCCTAAGGAAGTAAGACAGCGCATCTGTATTTTTCCTAATAATGCATTTCGTGTTCTAAGCGCCGAAGGGTTTTTACATCGGTAATGAAGTACTGTAACGAATACGCTAGTTCCTAAAGAAGTTATGTCAAACGTGAGGCTTAAGAGTTCTGTTCCGTAGTATTTATCACCTAATTCATTCAAATGTCTTGGCTTTAATTAAGATTTGATTGTCATGTACCCTTTTGTGGACAAATAATGGCAGCTCAAGTTTAAGAAACGACCTCTTTTGTGTCGTTAGTATTTCAAGTACAAAGCGGTTGTATTTGGTGGTTTACCTCTGTCGGTACCCTGTCAGCCACCTCTCTCTGAGGTGTTAGTGAACTAACCTGGAGAATAAGTGACCTGTGCCAGAGAGGTCGCGAGTGCTGTATCTCAGCAAGAAGCCGTGTCTGGCACAGTCGGATGAGATGTAATGGGGAGCTTTGAGACTTGGTAGTTTCTGGAGGAGACCTGACGCGATGGTGCTGTGCTGTCTGGCACACGGGTGCCTGAGATACGGGGCCCTTCTAACTACCCTTCCTGCAGGACCTTGGAGCAAGCCAAGAGAAAACTGAGGAAGATGTGGGCTCCTCCGTGTATTGGCTGGATTTTGGAGTGGTTTTGGAGGCGAGCTGGGTGGAGATGGGAGGGTGTCCTTGCTTCATTCTCGCTGCGTTTCTAAGATTGCTGTTTTTAGCTGAGCCACCACAAAGCTCTTTAGGGTTCAGCCTGCCTGTGGAAGGCGGAACCGTGGAAGTACAGCCCTCAAGGCAGCCTCTGTCCATGCACTATGCGAACCATACTAAGCCCGTCAGTGTCTGTTGAGGAAGAGAAGAAAACGCTCCTCTAGAGCTGACCACACGGTGTCCACAACTTAGTAAGTTCAGCCGTTGTCACTGGATGTTGAGTCATCTCAGGTGGCCTCTCGTGCATTTCCAGAAGTGTGTGTAATTCCCAGAGCATGAAGCGCAGACGGCTGAGCTGGTCCCATGTGGAGCCAGTTTGGATCAAATGTCTGATTTGTGGGGGAGGGCTTGGCCTTATGTGAGAGAGAAGAGAGAGCGTGGAAAAACAATGTCCTGTTGCTACCCAGAAAACTTTTTATTTAAAAATTGCGTCCATCAAGACAGAAGATGAAACACCATTGAAAATAGTGGCTACTGTTAAACCTTTTTGGCTGTAGCAATTTGTTCTCTAGATAGGAAGAGGAATTGGCAGTCAAACTGACCCTTGGAGTACGCCGGTTTTGATGCCCTGGGGAGGGGAATGGTGTTCTCCCAGAAAATGCTGAAATGAGGCCGGTGATTTGAGGAAAGATACGAGCCTTCTTCAGCGGGTCACCGTGGGCTTGTATGACTTCAGAGCTGATTCATTCCAGATTCAAGAGTTCTCAACCATCAGTAAACATGCCCGGACTCGGAACTGTGTTTCTGCCAAAAGTTTCCCTGGTCCTGGGCTTCAGCGTTGTGATTTGTGTGAAAGACTAAACGAGATCTCTGTTCCTTAGCAGTGACTATTACAAATTCTGTACATTTGGGTATGTCTAAACTAATGTGGTAACTTTTTTTTTGTGAGTTGCTCTGTTAAGCCGAACCAAACTCAGAGGCAGGTTTATAGGTGTAGCCAGTTATCCTGTTGAGTCCAAAAAACTGTGTTCTAGATATAGGCTTCACATAGTTTTCGTAGTCAAATTCAGGGATCTTTTAACTCCACGATACGCTTTGGGCACTGTAGAAGTGGTTTATTGTAGCTGT
>NW_010417210.1:8607-10136 GCF_000710305.1 Buceros rhinoceros silvestris | reverse complement strand
GCTGAACCTGGCTGAGAAATTGAGGACCGAATGAGTACGGGGACAGAGCGTCCCAGCCCGGCAAGGCTGACACGCAGGCTCTGCAGAGAACAGCTACAGGAGTCTGATTTAGTTTCGTGGGTGAGGAGCACTGTTTCCAGTGCTGTCAAATACCCAGTTTCCAAAAATACTAAAGCTCTGCCTATTTTTCCTTTCAAGTACCATTTTTGAGTCATCTTTAGGGTAAAGCTAGACCTTGCCCTGAAATTACAGAAGTTTTTCACGTGAGTTGACTGCTCCTTTTATGCTTTTGCTCTTTGTTGGGTTAAAGTCCGTAAATACTTGTGCTGAACTGGCCTGCTGACCAGTGTCCAAAACCATATCTAACTGGCCGTTAGTCATGCTGTTTCTTGTCCAGCTGGGTCAAAACGACCTGCTCCCTGGATAGAGCGTCAGTGCGCCTTACACAGTGCAGGAAGAGAAAATGTTGGTGTTAAGAGCAGAATGAAAAGCGTGTGTGGAGCTTAGCATAAAGCAAGGGAGCTGGCGCGGTGTCTGGCGTAGACCCTGAGGCTGTCGCCCGGTGGTTGGCAGCAGTCGTCTCACGGAGTGCCTTCTCACAGATGAGGAAGGCAAGTGATAAACGGTTCCGATGCCTCTGTGAGGACAGATGTGAACTGCAAAGTTCTTAGAGGTGAACGTGTAAAACCTGGATGCATGTAAATCCAGCTCGCTGTCCGTTAACGACATCATTTCGTATCTTGCCAGCGCTTGCCTCAGGGTGGGATCGGAGGATGGGGAAGATGTTATCACAGGTTACCTGCAAACGCCCTCCCCACGCTTTCAGTTTGGCTAAATTTCAGGTGAACTTGGTGGGCAGCCAGGTCAGAGAACAGATGCCTGTGTGTGGCAAGAGCAGCACTATTTCTAAACACAAAGGACGTTAATAATAGCAAGGACACGGTGGGAACAAGGAGGAAACCACTGCTTGCGCAGGCACACGAAGAGAAGTAACTAATCTGATGCTGATGGCGGTGATATGAGAGGAGTGAAAAGGAATGGGAAGCAAGAGGGGAATTGAAAGTGATGGTCACAGAGTGTTCAGAGAAGTTGAAGGATGTTCCTCCGTTATGTAACTCTAGTCTTAGTTGGCGCTTCATGGGTTAAATCTAGATTGTATCTCACAGACTTCAAATTGCACTTAATTTCAACTGAGGTGTCATCTGTTTTCCACTCTGTACGTGAAGGGAACTTGTCCCGCTTTAGGATCATGTGTAAATCAAGGAAGCTTGAAGGCATCGTCGTGTGAGGTGTGTTTGCCCGGCCCGAGTCAGCAGAACCCGGCGGGAACATCTCTCCCATGCCCGTGAAACAAACACTGGAGATGCTCTGTGCTGTCTGGGTTTAGTTCCACTTACGTCTCTAAAGCAGGTGCGGGCGCCATGTTTAGTATTAGCTGGGGAAGTGGGCTGAGCCTGTGGCTCTTCGGTTAGAGGTCACTTCATTGGGGAAAATAATTGCACCACTGTTTTCATAATTTTTCTTGGAAT
>NW_010417210.1:7558-8567 GCF_000710305.1 Buceros rhinoceros silvestris | reverse complement strand
CGAGAAAATACGTGAACTTCTATCTAGTAGAAGCTCAGAGGGAAGCCACAGCAACGAGTCAGTAATAAGGAATTTGAATTTTATCCTGTAATACTAGTTTTTTGCTGGCTAATCCATGGTGGCACAGGGGATGGTTGAACTTGGTCGCAGTCATCTGCGAAGAGGTGTGTGGAATCGGAGTGCGTTTGGTTTTAAAGAAACAGACACCATGCCGTGGATCCCGTGGGCCGAGCTGACGCTTAGCGTAGTGGCAGTAGGTATCATACGCCTGTTGAGGAGGATCCTGGAGCATCTCAAACCAACAGGACCCCAGAGCTTCTCAAAATCACAGTGACTGGCAGAAGATCCATGCAGAAAAAAAGTTGCGTACCTGTGTTGTCATTTTGCAGGTAGGTGATGGGGATGGAGACCAGCAAGTAAGGACGCGGTCTATGGCATAAAGTTGGGGACCTGGACCTCAGCTTTCTCGGTGCCCCTGCTGTTAAGCGCTCGGTGCCCTGGTGTGAAGGGAGAGGATAAAATTAGAGCCAGTGATAACCACTGAGGACCATTTTAAAACCACCACGTAAGCTGTTGGCATCAAGTGGCTGCGATAGCGTGGGCTGTTTGCAGAAGCGCTGGAGCTGAGGCGCAAAGCGGGTGAAACCCCTGCTGCCTCCTCCAGGAAAGCTCCCAGTCAAAACCCTGCGGTACTGGAAACGTCCTTTGTACAACGTGTGTTCTGGTGAGTGCAGCACAGTGACCGACAGCCCTGCAGAGAGTGGATGGGCTCATCAGGTGCTGAACAAGTCCTTAGGGAGCAGGTCAGGCAGACAAGCGTTTCCAAGTCACAAAACCTCGATCGGCGTAATTCCTGTCCGGTTCACCGGGAACGTACTCGTGTGTGAGCTGTGCCGCTAAAAAAGGAGCTGGATTTCCCCTTCTAGTAAGCAAGCCTGTGCCTGTGGGGAGAGGTAAAAAGCAGCATTGTTCTATGAACAGTCTATAAATGGCGGGGGGGGGGGCCGCC
>NW_010417210.1:1953-7488 GCF_000710305.1 Buceros rhinoceros silvestris | reverse complement strand
TTTGAAGACAGATGAATGAGGGGGGGGGGGGGGGACCGCCCTAGCCTGAGAAAAGCTTGTTGGGAGGTTCGTTTTACGGATCTCGTGAAGGCAGCGCTAGGGGAGGGACGGCGAAATGGCCACGGTTAAAACCGGTGCGGCTCTTCTGGCAAAATGCCGCTAGCCTTCTCCCTTGCTGTTAGCTGAGCTCTAGAAGTCGGTGGAGTAGGAAAATAAAGCAACTCTAAAACATTTAGTTATGAACGCTGTCACTTTTTTTTTTATTCAGCCACAAGTAAAGTGTGTGTGGAATTAAGAGCTATGATCTGAAAGTCCCGAAGCTCCCAAAACCTCCCCCAAATCACTTTTTTTTTTATATGAGGGAAGAGCTTTAGCGTGGCCTGGTGCATGCTTTGAGGTGACTGTAAATCACTGGACGTACTGAGTGCTGTGGGCTGCTGCAAAGGGCTCAGAGGTCTGGTGAGCAAGGGAAGGGTTCTGCAGAAAAACAAGGGGGTTGGGTTTTGTTCTTTTTTTAAGAGACTGAGCACTTTAAGCTGGGCTGTGGATTGTGTTACAGCTTCACATTTAAATAACGTTGTGGTATTTGTGCTTCTAGACCACCAGCTTTTTCCTAATTTCCGTGAATATCTATTTTCTACCTTCATGACTCTCTCGCAGAGGTAAAAATGAAGCGGCCAAACCCGAACACCCCTGCGAAGTCACAGCAGCAGCTGCAGCCTCAGCGTCTCTGCCTGCTCCTCAGATAGGCTGATGCTTCTGATGAACCAGAAACGGGACAAGAAACGGAGCTGCGAAGCTAGAAAGGAGCGTGGAGCTGCTGCCCACGCTGGAAAGCACGTGGAAAGCAGCGTGCCCACTCTGGATGCTGGAAAGCATCGTGGGCTGTGCGTGCTTCCTGCGGGAGGGGAGCGCTCGGAGGGAGGGGGGGCACTCGAGGCAGCTGGGAACCGTAGCCTGGCAGCGTTAACAGCAGCTGTGCGCGTCGGTGGGCTTCGAAAATGGCGTGGTTTGTGCAGCAGTCGGAGTCGCCGCTCCGCAGCATCGGCCTCCTAGAGCACCTGCTGCCTGCGTGGCTCGCAGGTGTACCGGTAAGAGCTCTCGCGAAAGGCGGTGTTCCTTCTCCTGAACTTGCCGAGGTTCCCGTGCAGGGACCTTTGGGACCCCACCAGCCACTGCTCAAACCATCAGTAAAACACATGTTGGCTTCCGTTTGTAGGTAATACTTCATCCTGGGGCGCGTCAAACCCAAGGAGCTCCCTCTGGAACCAGTGGTGGGGCTGCGTTGCAGCACCTGGCGATAGCAGGCTCTTACCGTAGGACTCAGCTGTTTGTGCAGGGCTTATTTTTAGGCCTGAGTGTGATTCGGTGCTTAGTACAGCAGGGCGCTGCTAATAAATCTGGGTAAGCGGGAGCAGAGGCGGACTCGGGCTGTGCAACTCGAGAGGCTGTCAATGTGAGAGGCGAAGTTTATGGTTTAACAAGGTGGAACTGTGAGTGGTTCTGGCCTGTAAGCCGGGCATCTCAAGTTGTTTCTGCAGGGGCCAGCCTGGAAATGCCGTGTAATGTATATGGCGTTACACAGCTTTGCAGGGGTTTTTTTGCCTTGAATGCTCCATCTGGAGATGATTATGACCGGGAGAGGCTTCAGTGGGATCTGTGGTGTCTCTAGTGGGGCTCACAGTGGGAGGGAAGGATCTATTTTTCATTATCTGCGTGGTCATCATAATCGTTTACAGCAATTTGCCACGTTAGAATAATGAACCGAATGCATATTTAAATTGAAAATCTGTACACAGGAGTACTGCGGAGGCGATCTCACATTCGTAAATACCTCAGCAATACCTTGAAAATAAAATTGTGTGCTGGAAGCAGAGCAGCCAAGCAGCCTCCCTGGTGTCCCCTCCAGCAGCAGGTCCCCCTGCCCCTGGAGCAGCAGCTGCCTTCAGGACACTCATCACAGCTCCATCAGTAACGTGGCTGTAGATGGTTGTTACTCTGCGTTGTTGTTTCGCTGGGGAATTGCTGCGTGAGTGCAGACCAGTGAGGAGCAGCGGAATTAAGTGAAACTGGAGACACTTTGCTCTGAAAGGCAGGCACGTGCTGTCCCAGCCCGTGATCCTGAGGACCGCTCTACCAACTGTGCTTCGGGGCTGTGATCCGCTCAGCTCCCTTTGGCTGTTAACAATTAATACTCCCCCCAGCGGGACCTGATCTGCAGGTTTTTAGACAACAGTGTATTCTCACAGCACTGGCAATACTGTTATCTGAAGGGGCACCTTTGTGGAGAGGAGGACGAAGTTTCTGTTCTTAATGCCTCTGAAAAATAGGCTCTTCTCACACCTCTTAACTATAAGAACCTGCCTGAGGCTTTTGCCTTATTCTCCACTTCTGGTGGAAAAACTTGCATGACTGTGAAAACATCCAAGTATCTTCGTGTGCGTTTTTCAAGGGAAGCAGCTGTGTGGCGATACATCCGGGGAAGTCCTTCTGCTTTTCTGTGATTTGAATGTGGAAACGTCGTTCTGAATGCGATCGCAGGCTTTAGGCAATTCACGTACCCAGGAGAGAGGACGACAGTGGACGTGATGTTTAGATGATTTCAAAGACTTGGAAGAATAAAAAGCTCTCTGGTAGTAATAATGAATTTGCTGAAATGGTCGTGCATTTAGCAGCTGTAGATGGGAGACAGAACGCCTCTGCATTTAAGATGTGCTGTCCCCAAGGAAAAGGTGGAAGTTCCAGCCATTGCTTTCCTTGACTGTGCGCTAAACCAACGGATGAGCAAAGCGGTAGACGTCCGAATTCCAGCTAAACAAGAAACAGCAGCATTTCCCTCCATGGGAAGCTCCTGTGCTCAGGTTTGCACACACTATTGCATTGAAAATGAGCTGAGAGGATTGCAAAGACACGTCCGAAGGTTCAACATGTTGTCTTCTGCTCTAAATCCCTTCAGCGTGGCGAATGCTTGGAGAAGCTCGCGCCGCTTGCCATAAATCTGGCTCTGCTCTTCGGCAGGATCGCTAAGCTCCGATGTCTGCGTTGGAAGATCAGCCCTGCAGGTAGCAAACCTCAGTATCGAGAGAACCCGCAAACCCCAAAGTGGCCACAAAAACCCCCGGGGAAATCCCAAGCAGCGAACAAGTTCACCCCACAAAATGTGAGTGTTGCAGGAGATGGGTCGGACGCGTCGGCAGCCTGAAAGCCGGCGCTCAGCCACGTTAATCACAACCGCTCCTGGCGGCGTCCCAGCTTTCCAACGCCTGTGAGCTGGGCGCTTGGTGCTTGAAGAGCAAGCGGCTCATTTTCCTAGCCCTGAACTGTTCCTTTTACCAGTCACACAGGATGTAAAATACTGGGCGAAGGGTGTGGTTTTGCTGGAACTGCTAGAAGACAGGTACGGGGAGCAAATGTTAATAGAAAAAAAACTCGCTCTAGGAGGCGCGCGGACCCAGAGGGCACGGGGTCATTGCTACGGAGCCGTCTAATAGGGACAGTCCCCAAAATGACAAGTTTGAAAGACTGCATTAAAAGAACTTTTTCTTCTCCCTTACTACTCCCAAGTCATCCATGGAGAAGCTTGAAAGATTATTAAAATAAGTTACTAGTCCCCTGTGTTTTCTCTACCTGAGGGAGCTGAAACAAGGCCCCGGCTGGAACAGGAAATGTACAATAAATCCCGTTTTTATGACTCTCTAAGTCAGCGATTTTATGGTTTTAGTAACAGCCACGTAACAAGTATTTTAGTGAGTTCTCGGTTGTTTTCATTCTGCGGTTGTGTGGTGTTTGTGTTTTTAGGGCAGTGTATATAAGCATATTAAATTGTATGTAATCCCAGACTGCTCTGGAAAGGTTCGGGAAAGCAAAGACCTGCTCTGAAGAAGTATTTTTATCTCAACTAGTTTTCTTCTTTGGAACAGCCTAAACAGGTAAGGCCACGCTTGCACTTCTTCTTGGTTAGAACGGGCAGGAGCAGACCGTGAAACATCCCTCACGCGGGGGTGATGAGCAGCAGCCCCCGTGGCCACGGGCAGCCTCAGCCGGTACAACCACGGGAAGGCCACCGAGCGCGGGATCCGCTCCTGCCGAGTTCCCGGAACGCCGTCACAGGTTGCGGGTCTGCAGGGAGCGGCAGAATACGCAAACCAAAAGGGAGCTCGTGCTTACAGCCCCGCGCAAGCTGTTCCCGGCAGTGCCAGAGGGGTTTTTGGTTTCTAAAACACACACGGGCCCTTCGTCACCTGGGGAGCTGCTGGACCAGGAAAAACAACACACTTGCGCAGGGCTTTTTCCTGATCTTCCTTGAATTTTCCCTCTCTGAATCCAGCTCTCCCGTGTTTTAGACACATACTCGCTCTCAACAGACTGTGGGGTTTTAAGCATCCACAGTATCTGCTTAACATCCTTCCTCTTAGAAATGCGAACCCGTGTTTGCTGGTTTGCTGAGCTCTGCCCTGAGCCAGAGCAGGCAGGAACTGCTCTGAGCTGTGCTCCCACCCGCCCCGTGCCCCCTCTGGCCTGTGAACACAGCCTGTCTCACCGAGGTGAGCTGCTGGCGTGTGTGCACGGGGATGGTACCTACACCTGAGCGGAGCTAGGGCACGTGGGGATCAAACTGATGCTGAAAAACGCACTCGCCAGTGCCTTCACCACCACTCGTCCACCCTGGCCAACCCTGTGTGTGTTTTTTACTGTTGCAAAGGCTGCTCTGCATTTCAGTTTTATTTTTAGTAAGGTGATATTTCTGCTCAGTAAAGTAGTTCTTCCGGCTCGAGGCGCATCCGTTTCTGTGTTCTGAGCTGTGAAGTTTTGCTAACGGATGCTTCTAGCAGCTGACCTGGGCAGCAGAGCATCTCAGCCAGCCCGCTCTTGCTGCCTAAGCCTCTGGCTGTTTATCTGACTCCCACCGGCGACAGACAGAGTAGACACTACGTAACGGAAAAAAAACCACCGGAGGAATCACTGAATGCCAGCAGCCTGGAAGCAGTTCCCTGCCCAGCTTCCTTTTGGGGAAGGGTGCAAAAGCAAAGCCCTCCACCCCCCTTCATGTTCCCTGCAGCCCTCCTCATGCTGCTGCATTTCTGTACCCAGATAAAGTCCCTGGGCCGTCCCCAGAGCCGGGAGGGTTTTCCAGGCGCCGAAATCCCGCTGAAATCCACCCTCGCGCCACTGCAGAGCCCTGGAGTTATTCCTTTTTTGAAGGGGGGTTTGAGACGAGTGGCTGGGGGCAGTTTGGCCCCGGGCTGCATTTTGCACTCTTGTGAGTCACCGTGATTCTTGTGGGGTGTAATAACAATAATAAACCCGTTTTTCTGTGATTTTGGTGTGAGTTCCTCCAGGATCAAATCCTCGCCTTAGGCCTCAGTCCCACTGAGGACTTGTTTATCCCAGGAAATGACTTTGTGTGGTTTTATCATTATTATCCTTTAAATTTCGAGGTCTGCCCCAGCCCCTCAAAGCCCACCGGGAAGCTCAGAGGCGGCCAGTGCTGATCCCAGCCCGCTGCCTGGGCACTCTTTTATTAAGAAATTCCTG
>NW_010417210.1:0-1797 GCF_000710305.1 Buceros rhinoceros silvestris | reverse complement strand
CTTCGGGGGCTGTGCGAGAAGAGGAATCCGATGGTGCCACCGCCCATCCCCAGAGGTTTAACACTGCCCTTGTGGACGCAAGCTGTACAAAGACAATTCTGGTTTCTTCCCACATCTTAAGCGGGTGGCAGGAGAGAAGGGGACAAAATTCCCAACAGCGGGGCTGGGGCACCCAAAGTAAAAGCTACTTTTCTGCTGAAGCTTCTTGGTTGTAAATGAGCTCTGGCCGAAAATCTGTGCGTCATTTTGCGGGACAAGTATGTGCAGTGTTTCTACTGTTTGAAAAAGGAGTGCAAGGCTATCTCACGTGGATCATGAGTTGGGGTTAAAAACCGACCTTATTCAGTTGATAGCCTTGTAGCATGCGTCGGGATATTCAACATACAGATGCTTTTCCCTGCAAAGCACAGGAAATGTTTTTAAAGCTGTTCTCTGTAAGTATTCATTCTCAAACAGACTGGAGGTGATCTGAAAAACTAGTCCCTGAGAGAAAATACAGAGATTAGAAAACTTCAGAAAGTTGAAGGTGACACATAGGAACTGGAGTTCACTCACGTCACTAGTTCCTTTCTCGCTCGGGCTCCATCTCCCCCGACATGGATGTCCTGGGATGTGCCACCCCTACGTCCATCATCGCTGCCATGTAAGACCCTGCAAAGAGATCTGGTGTATTCGGTTCCCAACCAGCTGGGTAAGGTTTTTATTATCCCACATACCTTTAAATGCCTATTTTACACTACAAGAGGAAATTCAAGTCTCAGACTGCTACAGCTAAATTCGAGGAGCTGAGAGGGTGAGTCAAACTAGATCTCTTGAATTCTCTCTGCAGGGGAACAAGCTCTCCTTTGCTCGCCCTCGCAGCGGTGTTGCGTGCCAGGATGCAGGCTCGGGGCACGGGCAGCCTGACTGGCAGCTCCTCAGGTTGTCACACACGCCGTGGATGTTTCCACTTGTCTCCGAGACCCCAAGACTTCTTCTGGGAGTGCAGGGAACAATTCAGTCCTTGAAACTAGCCCCTGCCTACAGAGCTGGGCAAATAAAAGGCCAAATACTTGTGCAGAGGTGCTGAAAAAGGGAGGTGGTACCTCCACTCCACTGGCCTCCTCAAAACTCCCTGTTTGTTTGACGTGTGCCTTCACTGGAGCCACCAGGACTTCTGGGGCCAAGTTAAAGGGATCAAGGTTTCATCTCCAGTGATAAAGTTAAAAAAAATACGAAAAAGACCATTCCAGGCTCGGGGCCCTTTGTTTCTCAGTCTGTATTCCTGGTTGCTTTCCCAAGCCATCCACATTTTTGGTCCGGTTTCTGAGTACTGGCTTCTGGTAGGTGCGTTTCTACTCACAGGGTCGACTGAACAGCAGAAAAGGAAATAATGAACTCACTAAAGCTGCAGTGAAACTAAATCAAACACCCGATTGATCATCACGGTGGCGCGATACTTTTGTAACTAGGAAGAGTTTATTTGGTTAATAAATGTTCGTTCGCTGGTGCCGAGGGTTTTGTCTCCGATCAAGTCAGTACCCGCTTCGTCGTGCCACTGCTCTGTGAGCTACCTGAACAGCAGTGTACGGGATGTTCTCTTTTCTCAACCTTCCGAAAGGAAGGCACCCCCAGCAGCCCGACTGCCTCTGCCTCTTTTTTTAAGCCTCTCCCCATTACCAGCGGCTCTTCCCTAACACCGGTCACCCCTCACCCTTTCGGGGTGACTCCTAGTACCCGCTCCCGTTCTCAGGCGCTGCGCCGTGCAGAGCCGTGGGTGCAAACAGGCATTTCCCGCAGACCCCGCGAACGCGTCTG
>NW_010417209.1:0-387 GCF_000710305.1 Buceros rhinoceros silvestris | reverse complement strand
CAGACACACGGGGCTTAAACGCCCTGGGAAGCCTCTTGTAGAGGCGATTGAGGAATGGAATAATGATTAATTAAACAAAAACGTACCCTTGGGGCACCGAGTCGCGTGTCTGCAGGTGTCGGGCTCTGTGTCCCTTCCACGCTGCTCAGCTGAGCAGACAGAGGAATAAGCTTTTTCCAGCTGGGGTGGGGCAGAGGGGAGTGTCTGCGCTGGTCTAAGCGCCTCAGTCCCAATCTGTCCGGTCTCTCCGTCTGCGGACGTGACCAGCGGGAGTTTGTTTTCCCTCGAGGGGAGGTCCTCGCTGGCTGCCTCTTTCTGCTGAGTCACGGCCCGCTCGCCGCTCGCCCGCGCCGTCCTGACACCCAGCGTGTTTCTGTCTCTATTTGC
>NW_010417208.1:0-586 GCF_000710305.1 Buceros rhinoceros silvestris | reverse complement strand
ATGCTAAAAAAAAAGCTTCGGGGTTAATATACAGTTACCAGCCCGACGGCCTCCTCCTTGAAAATCAGCCCCTCGGGACTGCTGCCCCCGCGGGGAAGGCGCCTGTTGAACACGTAGTCGCGCAAACAGCTGGCGGGAGGAAGGTCGAACTTGACTTTCTGGGGAGCGAAGGGCAGGCAGGGGCTCCGCCGGCTACAGCGCAGCGAAAGGACGGAAAATCATACTCACCCCGGGGCTTCTCCCGCTGCGGCAGCGCCGAGCAGTTCACCTGCGGCTGTGAGTGAGAGAGAGCGGGAAGGGGGGAGCGGGAGAGAGGAGCGAGGGAAAGGAGGGAGGGAGGGAGGGAGGGAAGAAGGGAGGAAGGAGAGGGCAGGAGGGGAAAGAGAAGGAAGGAAAGGGGAAGGAGGGAAAAGAGAAGGAGGGAAAAGGGAGGGAGGGAAAAGGGAAGGAGACGGCATCGTTACGTACTATTATAAAACAAATTCTCCAAGGGGAGGGGGCACACCATAAATTGAATTGTCACCTTCCACAGTACACCCCCCACGCCCCCTTTGACAAGTGACACCCCGGAAAAACCCCAAGCAGT
>NW_010417207.1:50936-53253 GCF_000710305.1 Buceros rhinoceros silvestris | reverse complement strand
GGGCGGGAATCACTTGTCGTTACGAACGTCTCCTCGTAAACGAGCTGTGCTGCATGCTTGGCGTCCTTACGGATAATTTCCCCTTCCATCTCTTGGAGCAGCATGCAGCTGGATGTCTTGCTGTGTGTCTTCTGCTACTGTATATGGGATGTGCTTGCTCCTCTGCCTTCTGCCCGAAGGAGCTTTGGAAGTTGAAGAGGCTGTGAGGAGATCCTCCTGCTGCTGCTTTCCTTGTCCCCATCTTTTTCCTGTTTCCCTCCATCCTCGGTTGCTTCGTGTGGTTGGTCTGGAGGGAAGGAGAGGGCATTTGATGCTTATAAAGCTGATGGAAGAAAAGATTCTGGGCAAAAAGTCCTCAGACCTTCAGAGAGCACAAACCCTCTTGGTGTGGCTGGTCCCTGCCGGCTTTGCTCAGCAACAGAGGCTGCAGTCAGAAAAGGTCTGATTTCTGGGTGTGGAAGGATGGGCTGCAAGTGGTGGTGTCAGGCTGTGTGATGTGGTTGGGGACAGTGAGGAACAGCGGCCATGGGTGCTCATGGCTGGACGGCAAAGGAGACACGAGCTCCCACGAACGCGTTTTCCCAGCCGGTTGCTGCCACTCGATGCCATAAATGGAGAACGCTCCTCCGTTAGCCACGGGCTGGCTGCAGCCCGTCAGCCCCTGAGACTCCTGGCTCCAGCCTTGGCCTTCCACTGCGCAGAGCGAACCTGGCTGCGCAGCCAGCATTGCGGGACGGCGGCTAAGCCGTCAAACTTGTCAGTGTAAATCCCCTAACCCAGAGCCTTCAGCTCCTTCTAGGCTGGCAAAAGGTCCTCAGCAAAACCCACGCTCTTAGAGAAGCAAAGCCGTTAGTAAAACCTTGTAGTAACGCTACTAACGGTGCGTGGGCAGTTTCCAGCAGGCGTGTGCTGGTGGAGCGCGTGCCATTCCGTGCCTTGTGGCAAGGATCTCTTCTGCCAGGCCTGGGGAACTGCCTTCTGCAGTGTAACCTCAGCCGACTGTTCTCCCAGGTCATGAGTTGTCTGGTTTCTCCTGTCTGACAGTTATCTGTAACGCCAGAGTTGGCTGGGGGGGTGTCTGCTACTTGTTGCAGGGGGGATTGGGGGAACGGTGGATGCTCTGTATCTGGAGAAAAGGTACTCTCAGTACTCCGTTTAAAACAGGGGTTTAGGACAAGAAGAAGGCTCCGAGAAACATGTGAATGCTCTAAGAGGTGGGGAGCCTAAGAAGGAAAAATCCAGCTTTAGCCCCTGGGGATGGTATTTGCACACCCAAGTTAACTCTGTCTCTGGTGGTGTCTTTCCTTTACCTCTCTCACTAAGGAACGCATCGGGAGGTGACCTGGCTGCCCGCAGCAATCCTGAGTTAAGCAGCAGCTACAGCCTCTGTAACCACACCAGGGCCACTCCAGCCAGCAGAGAGCATCCCCCTCCCCTCCTGCCGGCTGCGGGCAGTGCTGACTCCTGTTCCCTCACCACGTTGCTTTGAGTGATGGCAGCAGCTCGGGGTGATCTGGATATTGCTCTTTGTTCTGTGGGTGTTCACCAGGTTAGGAGCTACTGGGTTACACCCCTGTGTGAGGCCATCGTGCTGCTGATCTAGACCTCCCCCAGGGCCTGTTGCCACAGTGGCAGACCTTGTCCACGGTGGGACTCTTGCCAGCATCGCCTGCTGTTCAGAACCTTAACCCTTGTCCACACGGTTCCCCTGGCAGCCTTCGGTCTGCAGGTCTCTGTGCAGCTGGGTGCCCAGGCACTGCGTCACGAGCTCCAACCAGCAGTTGTGACTGTGCTGGAGGTCGGTCAGACGAACTGCTGCTCTCTGCCCTGCTTGGAGTTACAGACTGGACATATGGAAGTTCTCAGAGACAGCAAGAATCCCAGCGCTCATCCGAGCCGCCTCCCCAGCGCGCTGCCTGGGTATTCTCCACACAGCTCTTCTGGAAGAGATTTAGGATTTACTAGGGTGGAAACGTGAGGTCCTGTCAAGACCGTGTTACAGTCCCGGCATGTGCTTTGGGTGCTGAACATGCAAACGCTGTCAGATGCATGTAACTCACGCAGTGGTGTCTGCACAGAGCCCGGGACAACAACCCGGCGGAGTGCAGCGCGCTGCCTGGGTATTCTCCACACAGCTCTTCTGGAAGAGATTTAGGATTTACTAGGGTGGAAACGTGAGGTCCTGTCAAGACCGTGTTACAGTCCCGGCATGTGCTTTGGGTGCTGAACATGCAAACGCTGTCAGATGCATGTAACTCACGCAGTGGTGTCTGCACAGAGCCCGGGACAACAACCCGGCGGAGTGCAGCCCTTTCCT
>NW_010417207.1:46827-50800 GCF_000710305.1 Buceros rhinoceros silvestris | reverse complement strand
GCTCTTTGAAAGAAGCTGTCCTTCTCACACCGTGTTGTAATCAACTGTTAGCGCTGGCTGGGAATTCTTCTGGCAAAGCAGTTCTGCCCGAGAGGGTGAAGGTCCCTGTAAAACAAAGCGTGTTTTGTTTATGGGTTTTTTTTCTGCTTAAACAGGGCTGAAAATAGCTGGATGACTTCTGATAGAGGGGTTTCTTCTGCTTTCTTGGTGGTTGCCTCATAGTAAACTTTGTGTAAAAGGCCTGGAATTAGATGTATCAAAGTGCTGATTCTCCTCCCTGGAAATCAAGAGTTGTGCTAGGTAATAACTCACAGATGTGTTTGATCTCGTTCCCGTGATATCCTGGCCTCAAGCAGCTCCCAGGTTTTCCAAAAGCTGTTGCGCTGTCTTCTAGCAGTTTTTCTCCTTTCAGAATTTTTCTCCCTTCCTCACCTCCCCCTTCTCCAACTAGGGACTTGAAGAAAAAGGAGTGTGAAGGCATTGTTGTTGTATGGGATAAAATATCCTGGTTTATCCCATATGTAGTTTCAGAACAAGCAGCTTGAAATGTTCTGATCTTTTAAAAACCCAGGGAGTGGGGTGCTTTGGCAGGAATCTCCTTCTCATTCCTTGAAGGTCTCCGACTTCATTAAGCCTTGGAAAGGAGACTGAATTTTGACGGGCTTTGAGGAAGTTGCTTTGATATGAAGGGGTCTCAAGTTCCTGTGATCTGCGTGTACGAGGAGTTCCTTCTTGGAAGCCGTTCCTCAGGCCCATGTGTCAGACCGCCTCGTCGTCTCAGCGCACTACTACTCCTTTCCAAAATGCTGCAAGTGAGGTGGTTTTGGTTTAAGGGAAGGAGGAGGAGGAGGAGGGAGTTTCCCTTGTGCTTGCCAAGGTAGGAGACAAGCCTCTTCTGAAGCTCCTGCCAGCCCCTATTACCCTTGAGTGCTTCTTGTCGTCACCTGCTGTTACCAGTTTATGAACTTCCCCAATGGCTCATTTCAAACTACAGTGTCCGAGCTCCTTCAGAGCCTGCTGCATGCCGGCCCTATCCCCAGCGCCAGGACCTGAGTCTCGGAGCTTCAGCCTTTCCTCTAAGCTCTCAGCATTCTACATCAGAGGCTGCCACCAGCTTCGATCAGGGAACGCAGGGTGCCTCCCAGCCAGGGAAGCTGGTTTAATTGGGACATCCAAAGACGTGGACTTAATTAGGGCATTCCATTGGTCTCACCGGGGGATGGGAAGAATCGCTGCAAATAGCCAATGGAAACTTTTATGAGAACAGTTAAATATCTGCTGTCACTTCCCATGCTTTCCCACGCAGGCTGGAGCTCCTCGGGCTCCTTTCAAGCGATGCCAGGCTTTTCCAGCACCTACCAGTGCTGCCCCCACCAGCCCCGCAGCAGCCGTGTGCCGCACACCGCTCTCCTGGGCACCGTCTCCCTGTGGGCACCAAGCACGTCCCGTGTGTGATCCAGCGTGGAGAGCGGCAAACAACCGTCCCGGTCTGACGCCTCATCTGAAGGCAAGGTGGTTCCCCAACTCTCCTCGGCCCTGAAAAACTCAAAGGTTTATCATCTTCCAGACGCTCTGCTTTCGTTTGTGGTTTCTTCTTTCTGGTAATGATCTGCAATCACTTTTTTGTTTAAAAGAAAAATGCTTTTGTTTCTCATTCAAACATTGACAACTTTTTTTTTTGTGAAAAGGACTAAAATCTGGAATTAAAAGAATGAAGGGGCTGTGCACTGCACATTTTTTCTTTTTTTCAGTAACCAAAGATCTTTGAAGAAAATCTGTCACACCTTGCCCTTTGTCTCCAAACAGCCCCGTTTCTTGTCCAGCCCCGGTGTGTGTGTCAAAACATCTTCCCTTTCCCCTCTCCAGGGCGGAGATTTATCGGTTTCCTTCCTGGCTGCTGGCCGTGCCTCTGTGGAAGACAAATAAAAACAGCAATAAATAGATTCGCGGTTCTGAGGCTATAAATTTCTAAACTCGGTTGCCAAAACCAATTCATCATTTGAACACAAACTCCGATAAGATACGGACCGGCAGTGTCCAGCCTGTTCCCCCCGCTTTTGTGTAGTTACTGTACTTACTCCCGCGGGAAGAAATTCTGCTTAGGCCGAAACTGGGAGGGTCATTTCCCAGCTGACGTGGGCACAGGGACACTGGAGGTGTTACCAGCACCGGGGCTGCTCAGGAGTGTTGTTCTGCTGCTCCGTGTTCCGTTCAGCCCTCAGCACTGGGTAGATAAATTTGGAGAGTTTCTCCTCCCTTTCTGCTCCCTCTTTGTTTACAGCACTATAAAAATCCCAGGCCACGGTAAATATTTAGTGGTGGTTTAAATCTAGTACACAGAGATAAACCAAATGTATTTAGATAAACTATCTCATTCCCCTAATGAGAAATGAGGCTTTAACTCAATTAAATCACACTACCAGAGTACTGTGGCAGTACATGTATTTCCATTCCTCCTTTTCTGCAATACCTTTTCAGGAATTCTGAAGAAATTAGGAGTTTCCAAGTCTACCCAACTTACCCAATTAGTTTTTCCCAAAGCTCTCCATTGAACATGCACATTTCAGTTCAGTTTTTAGCAGATCCGTGTGAGGTGCAGCATGGCCACTCTGCGGCCCACAATAAGCCTCTTGCTGTATTTGATTTCATTTTTTTAGCTTTTTTACTTCTGATCTGACCCGACCTGCAGTGGTAGTCGCCATCTATCCCGCCAGACTTTCGAGTCAGCTAAAAGAGGCATTTTCTGTGAAAATTGGTGAACGAAAATCGCTCCCTTGGGGTCGGATGTCTGTGGTGGTGGAGGTAGGGGTGAGAAAGGGAGGAGCCATAAACTTCAAAGAACCACTTAAGAACCTTGTTTCAAAAGCCAAGAGTTTCCCAAAGCTTCATCTCTCTAACTGTGGGAACATCCCTGAGGTGCCTGAGTTGACAGCTTGGTCACGACTGATAAACTCCTCTGACCCGGGAGCTGAGCCCGTCAGGGCACTTCCTACCTGTCCCTTGCCTGTGGAATCTGACCGTGGGCAGCTCTGTGACCCTTGGCACACACCGTCACCCTGCCCTTTGCTTAATCAAACTGAGCTGATCCTTCCAGTTTTGACTCCTGAGTGTCACTCATTGCAAACGTATGTTGGGGTGTAGAGCACATCTGTGGTGGTGATGGGGGAGAAAAAATGTGATGTGGAAACGTCTGTCTCCGCCCCTCCCTCTTTGTCACCAGTCCATCTCCGTGGTTTAACGTTCGTGATCTGGAGAATCTGTTCCCCAGGCCCTATTTCTGGCTCACTCCACAAGTTATTCCATTTAACAGGCCTTGCCAAAAGTGGTTGGTGTGAGCATGAAGGGAAAGTTGAGCAGCTTTCAGCCAGGGCAGTCCCGATAAACCGCTGCTATAGAGCGGACGTGAAGCGGAACAACTGCTGAACTAGAATGTTCCCATCCCGTTCAGTAGAACCTGCTCTTACTGAGGCGCCGCATCCTTCCCACAGGGGCAACGCACACCGTGAAGTTCTCGGAGATCTGCAGAACTTCCCCATTTATTACAGAATTATCTGGCAAATGTTTCTGCTTTGCTGGAGATGTGCCGTTTCCCCTCCACTGGAGCTAAGAGATCCCAGGCTACTGGGGTGTGGGTGTGGGTGTGTGCGTGCACGTGTGTGTTATTTGGCACTTTGTAGTTGGTTCTAGGAACCTCAGGTAAAACCATGCTGTTGGTGCTGCTGACACCAGGCTGGAAGGGCTGTTTCAAGCACTGTCAAGTAACGATGGTGAGGAGACTCCAGAACTCCTTGCAGGCTCATGGCCATGCTGGTTAGAACAGGAGGAATCTGTTAGGAAGCCGGGAGAATTCGTGGCTGGGAAGCAGAAAGACAGGGGTGGGGACGAGGTCACGTAAGCACCACTGATGTCTCAGTTCCCAAGCTCTTAAAGCTTGGGCACTTGCAGTGGAAAGCCAAGGGGCAGCTTCAGCAGG
>NW_010417207.1:46281-46657 GCF_000710305.1 Buceros rhinoceros silvestris | reverse complement strand
CAGAAGAGCCAATATTTCCTCCCGAGACCCTTAGCAGACCCCAGTGGGATTGGTGGCGGCTGGACAGGAATGTCAGGCTTCGTTAGAAATCTCCTCCTGTCAGCATTCCCCAGGAGCCAGGCATGAACAGCCACCAAACAGGGACGATGGTCAACGCGCAGAGTGAGGTACATCCTGGTGCCGCTCCCCAATATTCTCCAGTAACAGCCCGCAGGCATCCTGGGGAAGGAAATACAGCAGACCAAAGGCCGGGGAACAGACAAAACAGGAAAGGGACAAGCGCTCAAGACCCCTTGCAAGCGAATCTGATTTACGAGAACGCATCCCACCCTCTGCCAGAAGCTTTATCAAGTGCCCTCCTGGCCCTTTGTCCCTC
>NW_010417207.1:44148-46163 GCF_000710305.1 Buceros rhinoceros silvestris | reverse complement strand
CAGAGGCTTTATCAAGTGCCCGCCTGGCCCTTTGTCCCTCTGGTTTATGGCTGTTTGCCCCACACATGGCCCAGCCGCGGGCGCTGCCTCTGCCTTCGCAACCAGCCCGTTTTTGCAAAACTGCTCGTGCTTTGACCAAATCTTCTTCTCATGCTGCTTCAGTTGAGCTGGCTGAATTTTCTTGGTCTCCTGTAGCTGTTTCTTTTTTTCTGCTCTCCGTGCGTTAGGGGAGGGGGGAGTGTGCCTTCCTTTTGTCATTTCTCTAACTCCTTCCAAGCAGCTGGAATTTATTTTAATAACGTTCTTTTCAAAAGAGCCTGGAGCCATAATACATGAGGCTGTGATCTCAGAAGAGCTCATAAATTGCATAGGGTCAGCTCTGGTCAGTGCCTGCCCAGGAGACCTCCGAGGAGAGCCCGGGTGCTGCTCCGCCGGAGCCAAGGCGGTGCAGCTGCCAGGCTCCGTCTGCTCCGTGGGCTGTGGCTTTCCGCGTGCCGCCTCTAGCCATGCCAAACGCTTCAGAGGAGGATACGTGATCTCTGCAAGTTATTCTTAGCTGATCTTAGTATCCTTCCAGACCTTCGTGGCATGAAGCTGCCAGTCTGCTGCCTCACGTGTGCAAGGGTGGCTGGGGGAAACGGGCACCTGGCTGCTTCCCCAACGTGCTCCGCAAGTTATTCTTAGCTGATCTTAGTATCCTTCCAGACCTTCGTGGCATGAAGCTGCCAGTCTGCTGCCTCACGTGTGCAAGGGTGGCTGGGGGACACGGGACCCTGGCTGCTTCCACAACGTGCTCCAAGAGGAATCTTGACTTCACGAGGGAAGTAGCTGGCTTGCACACCCCCCCTGCAATTTTTCCCTATTTTAAGCTAGACAGTGTGGTTTTGGAAGATACACAACCTTGTCACAAGGCCTCCATAAGACGGTGACCTCTGCAGCTACACTGCTGTAGCTCTGCCTGCCCAGGAATTACATCTTACTTAAACAAGACAGAATTTGTCTTGTTGAACTTCCAGCTATTGGCTCACGTCGTGTCTCTGTCAGGAGGCCTGAGATGCCTGCCTGCTTGCCTCCTCCTCCTATTAAATGCTTTTCTCTGTGTAAATCCCTATATTCAGCGATTATGTCACCTCTCAGACTTCCCTCCCATAAGCTGCATTGACTGAACAGAATAAGCCTCACGTCCTGGGTCTTGTTTTCCAGCTCCTGTGGCCCCTGCTGCAGATCGCCCACTCCGCGGTAGAGCCTGGGTGCTTTGAAACCCAGCCGTGTGGTTTTAATTCAGATTACAATAAAATCCACTGAGCTAATCCTTCAGGCTATGTTTGACAGTAGTTTTTCTTTGTCAGTGAACCCACTAATTTAACCTTTCCCTCCCGAGTCAGGGAAGCTTCTGAAAATACTGAGCATTCTTTCCTAGTAGACGTTAACCGCTCTCCTACTACCTTGACCTTGACTTGGTGGTTGGAGTCGGCTCCGAGGAGGGGTCTCTGGTTGCTGGAATCACACGGTGTGGAAAGCGTGCTGCTCAAAGAGCAGGAGGGCCTCCAGGTCAGCCACGGGCAAAAGCTGTCCGGTGACCTTCCACCGTGGAGGGATGTGCCGAGCTCGGCAGAACCCTCTTCCCTCCTTTCACAGGCTCTGGCTGTGCTGAGTGAGACAGGGCTATTTGTTTTCCTTCTCTTGTTTTTCTGGTCCCTTTTCCTCTTGCCATAATGTGTTACTTCACCAGCCGTGGCATCAGGGGTCGCACGGAGCTATTATTCATCAGAAGATTAAATTCTTAGCACTGCTCTACTTCCCGCTTCTCCTTCTGGATGGCTTTTTTTTTTTCCTGCATAGTTTCAGCATTATCTCAACAGTTCTAAAGCAGGAGCAGCAAGCGAGAGCCAGGCAGCGTTAGAGCAGGCATTAGGTGGGCTCGTTCTGCTGACAAAGCTGCCAACGTTTCACGTGTCTGACCCGGGCTGCTTTTCGGGTGTCCCTCAGGGGTGTTCTTTCATCTCGGGTGGAAA
>NW_010417207.1:43540-43940 GCF_000710305.1 Buceros rhinoceros silvestris | reverse complement strand
ATTGTTCTCAATGCGAAAGACATCGACAACAGCTTCCAGACAACAGGCAGCGGGTGCTGATCTCCAAGTCTTCTGTGACTCTGAGTCTGTTGGGTCTCTACAGGGGCTGTGACAAAACCCAGCACCAACAGGTGCCACAGGTGACAGGGTTGAAGTGGCAGAGGTTGCTGTGCTGCTTCACTGCCTGATGGAGGAGAAAGGTGCACTCAGAGGAGTCAAACCAAACAGGGAGCGGGAGGAGACTCATTCCGGAGTTCTAAACATGTTCTAGGAAGGAACAAAACATTTTTTCCTTCTCTTGCAGAAGCAAAGATGATTCTGTAATAACCTGTGGTGTGTCTGGTGGCTGTGGGTCTCTGTTTCAGAGCGTGTCTCTGTAACGTGCTGCAGATATTTTCTG
>NW_010417207.1:38805-43403 GCF_000710305.1 Buceros rhinoceros silvestris | reverse complement strand
ATTCCATTTCCCTGCTGAGCCAGTCAATAGTGATCTGTGTATTGTTTTCCAGACCACCATGAAAAAGCTCATCCTCCGCCACTGGGCTCTGCTCGATGGGGATGCAGCATCCCCTGATTTGAGATTGACCAGCTCTTGAGATGAGGAAGAGATGGAAGAGCAGGAAAGAACGTGGCGTCAGTACTGATCTGTGCATGATCGCTTTGGGGTCATTGGCATGAACTAGGTCTAGTGCAACAACGGGCTCTGCAGCCTTTTCTCCCCCTCCCAGCAAGGGCTTTGGCTGCCTGTGCCCGTGGCCAGCTCCGGTATGCGCAGCCGTAAGCTGGGGTGAGGCTGTGTGAGATCTGTGTGGAGCCTTCTCAGGGCTCCAGTGCTTGGGAGCCGCTTTTAAAGTCAGGTCCTTTCTCTAAAGCCAAGGTCTTTTGGTTCTATCAGTGCAGATGTTCGAGGTTCAAGGGGAAGGGAAACCCTGCATCATAGATGCAGGGAGACTTTCAAAAGACAAGATGGGCTTTCCATACGTAATGTCACGCCTCTGGAGTCCACTAGCGAGCACATGGTTTATTCCAAATCAGTTCCATGTGCTAATGCACTTTGAGAGCTCGTCGGTGCCTTTTGTGGGGCTGTTTAAATACATCAGGTTTCTGAAGGTTAGCCAGCAGCAGTCCCAGCCTCGTTAACGAGCTGTGGAGCACACTCACAGGGACCCAAAGCATGCAATGGCACTGACAACACTCCAGAGATCTCGCAGTTCAGCCGGCAGAAGCCCTCACCACTCTTCCAGCAAGCGATCAGGATTATTCTGGTCATTTTCCACATGTGCTGGGCTGAGCTTATTTTATCACAGCTTTTAGGAAAGTGTTTTCCAGCTGCTGCTTTATTATCTGACCAAAGAGACCAAAACAGGAGCTGAATAAAAGCCTCTTAGAGGCCACGGGAGGAGATAGGTGGAGGCCATGTGAGGAGGGATTTTCTGGCTGTGATTCCATTTCTTCTTCTCAAGCCCTCACCACGTTTGGTATTCCACCTGACACCCCAGATGCAGATGCCAGCACCACGGGGGCAGTCTGTGGATCCTTTCCCAGTCAGCAATGGGAGCAGTTTGCTGGCTGGGAACAACCGACAACTCGTTGCCCAGAGATTCTCTTGACTGCAAAGTGTTCCTGCCACACTGACTGCGTGGACTTTGCTTACGGTGACAGGTCCTGACTTCCCAGATGAAGCCAGTAAGGAAGGAAGAGCACACAGCCAAACCGACCCCAGGCTTCCCCACATGAAGGTGTCCTCAACGGTGGGAAAAATTCATCTGTGCTTCTTGAAGCCTCCACAATCCCTCTTTGTGTCCTCTTCCAGGACAGAACAGGCAGGAACTCAATGGGACAGCAATCAGCCTGCACACTTAATTAGCGCCATTTCCCTTGGGTGGCCTGTTGCTTTTAGGACCTAGATGCCATCTGTGGGGTGTGACATCCCTATCTTAGGTATTAGAAATAAGGGGGGGAAAGGGTCTCCTCTTTCTGTACAGTGTCTCCTCCCTTCCCCTTCAGTCATTGGGGGATTGTCCTCTACAGTCCAAACAGGACTGGGGAAAAGCGCTGACAGGATCTCAAAGGCACTGACCAACAAATAACTGCTTGGGGAAAGGCTGCGGTTCTCCTCTGTCCCTGTGCCCCTCCGTGCAGCACCGACTGGCTGAGCCGCTTTGGAGAGCGCAGTTAGAAGGTCCACTGCTCCTCTTGCCTAGTTCCTTTGTTCCAAGCCACGTCTCACAAAGACAGTTTCTTCAGCTCTGCTCCCGCTGCTCCATCACTGCCCATTCTGGTGCAGGGAGCAGCCTGCGCTGTCACAAGGAGCTGCTGACATCTCCGAAACATGGGGAGGAGTTAACAATTTCAAGACAGTCAGACCGTGGTTCCGAATGGGGCTGCAGCCCGTGCAGATGGAGAGGGGTTTGGATGGGAGGGCTTAGGAGGCTCCCAGGTAGCAGCCTGGAAGGGAGGTGGTAACTAGTGGTTAATAGTTTATTTCGGTGCTGGAGGGCACTGCCCTGCTGAAGGGGTCTAAAATAGTATGATCGCTTTGGTTTTGAACCAGAATTCAATCTCAAATTTAAACATGGATTTTCGCTTTCTAAAATTTGTTTGTTTTTATTCTCACTTCCATTTTTTCTTACTAGAAAAAAGGAAGCTGGGGATTTTACCTGGTTTTAGAAAAATATGTCTAGTATTAAATTTCCTACAACTATTTCTTTTCTCCTCAAAGTTCTGAAACCCCGTGTTTTCACTTAGAAACGTGTGACTCGACTAGTTCTCTTTTTGAACTTCCATTGGTGTTTATAGAGTACGTTCTTCCTGTATATACAAAACGTGAGGAGATGTAAGTTATTGCTGTTTCTGGCTGATTCCATTACCCGAAATATCAGTCCCAGACTGTGATATCATGACAGCCAGCAAGTCTCGAGTGATGAGCGGTCTGTGTTTTTACACGGCCCAGATTAGAAAGCCATGTGGTTAACAGATCTGTGAAATCTGCTGTCCAGAAGATCCGTTGCAGTGGGAGAACGTGCCCTGGGAAGGTGCTTTCTGGCAGCCCCTAGGCTGTGGGTTTGGACTGGGGTCACTGCCCAAGCTCAGCGAAGGGACAGGACATGAGGTCAGGGAGATGGGGAGCTGCGAGGGTAGGTGCAACAGAGCGAAGGCTGCTATGAAAATAAGAGCAGATTTTATCGTGATTCTCTTTTTTCTTGCCCAGACTGTGGGAGTTAACTCTGGAGGCAGATCCATGGACACCGGAGCTCGGTGGCCTTTCCTGCCCCACAGAACAGTGCTTCTCCCTCCTCCTTGCATAGCAAGTGCCACCTGCATGTCCCCAGGCGCCTGTTCCCAGGGCAATCTCTGCTTGGCAGGGAGCTGCTTCCCCTCCCATGCCCCTGCTCACGTCCTGAGCAGCTCTGTCTGAGGTGGGCTGATCCTGCTCGGAAAAAACCCGAAGAGAAGAGCATCAGCTACAGCGCTGCTCTGCAGCGCCTGCTGCCTGCTTCTGCCTTCCCTCTCCCTTCTCAGTTCCATTTTCACCCCCATGCTGCCGCCTTAGAAACTATAATTCTCTCTCCTTTTAATCTCTCTCCCCACCTCCACCAGCTTAATGGATTGAAGACGTCAGAATCACGAAGCAAATTATTCCAAGTCCTAAGGATTCTTTTGAGAAGCGGGAATTTGTGACATATTGGGGGGGTTCTGGGGAGAGATGTTATGAGTGTGCTGGGTTTGATTAGAATGCAGCTCCTGTCAGGAAGGGGAGGAAGGCTCCAACACCATCTGACAGTCCCCTGGAAGGCAGAAAAGGAGCTCGAAGCTGGATTTCCAGCATTTCAGGAAGATTCTTCCAGGTTGGACTCCAAAATATGAGAAATTTCAGAGATATCCACATACTAGCCATGTTTTCCTTGCTGGCTGTTGCACATCTGTGATTAGTTTAGAAGGGTTTAATTTTGATCTCAGCTCCTTATCCTACAGGACGCTAAGGACTGGAGTCCTTTTTTTCCATTTTGTGGCACTGCCAGTGTCTAAAATCTTTTTGCACAAGATCTTACCCGCAGGAGATCTCATCCTTCTGTACTGCAGTGGATGGCAAAGTCTTGGGTGCTACAAGACCTCACAAAGCTGCAAAACTGCCCGATAACGGAGTTGGCAGCTCCTAAGCAAGCAAGGCTCGGGAAGCAGCGGCTGCAGGTGCTCCTCAGGGCCGGGTCGGTGCTCCTGCTCTTCGGGCTGGTCCAGCCCCGCCCAGCAGCACCGCTGGTGCTCCCAGTGCCGCTCCGGTCTACGCTTCGCCCTCTTTTCGAGCTGCAGATGAAGGATGGGATGGTGGCCAGCACGCAGGGAAGCGGCGTAATGGCTGAAAGCGGGAAATAGCCAATTAACGGATCAAAGTCGGCGAAATTAAGCCTTGTGAGGAAAGGGAGCGAACAGGGTGGGGATGGGAAGAGCCAGATAATAGCAGCCCTCGGGGGAGACACCAGAGCAGGAAACAGGGCTGGAATCCAGGAGGCAGAGGGCGAAATGCAGCGGCCGCTCCTCGCAGGGATGGTCTAAGGAGGGAGAGGAGCAGCACAGGAGGAGAGAAACCCAAACCCCGTGTCATGTATGAGCTGCTTTTGAACGTTTAGCTCCTGCGCCCTCGGGGGCTACCTGCGAGCAGAGCTGTGCCGGCAGACCTTCCCGTACCGCTCGGCAGCAGAATCCAGGGCCAGTGAGTGGAGGCTTCCACGGGGCTCCCCAGCAGTCTCCTGGCTCCGCTGCACAGCAGCTCGCTCTCCCGACTGGGTCCCCCCTTCCCCTGGCACCTCAAAAGCCACTGACACCTGACCTCTGCTTTTGAAGTAACGCCTACTAATCATAACATCACAGAACGGTTTGGGTGGGAAGGGACCTTCTAAGGAACATCTGCAGTGAGCAACCAGAGACATCTGCCCCCAGAGCAGGAGCTCAGAGCCCCCAGGGCCAACCTGACCTGCCATGGGGCCAGCGATGGGGCTGCTCCCCCCCCTAAGGGCAACCTGGGGCAGGGTCTCACCACCCTCATTTTAATACATT
>NW_010417207.1:37613-38708 GCF_000710305.1 Buceros rhinoceros silvestris | reverse complement strand
CCCTGTGCACGATCCCCTCCCCAGCTCTCGCACAGCCCCTTGCAGTACTGACAGGCTGCACTCAGGTCTCCCCGCAGCCTCCTCTGCTCCAGGCTGAACCCCCCCAGCTCTCTGCCCTCTCCTCCCAGCAGAGGGTTCCACCCTCGGGTCACTGCTGGGGCTCCTCTGGCCCCGCTCCAGCAGCTCCGTGTCTCTGCGGGGCTGAGGAGCCCCCAGCTGGCCCCAGCCCTGCGGGGAGGGGTCCTTACTACCATGACCCTGCTTTTGCCAAGCTAAATCCTTGGTTTTAATGCCTCCGTGAACTAATCCAGGTATTTTGAACTGAGTGCAGCATGGCTGTGAGAATATCCATACTTTGGATATGGGGAACCTCCACTTTCTCTGCTGACATCGACATGAGGTGACGAACAGCACTGAAACAGGACGTTCCCCAGAGAAAAGAAGAGGGTCCTTCCTGCTCGGGCTTTACGGAGCCTTTTGGGTTCTAGGGATGAGCTCATCCTGTGCAGACACTAAAGCTGCCCAAGAAACACTTGTGCTGTAAAAGGTTTTTCAGGGAAAATGAGATGTTTACAAAACAGGGAAGATACTGAAGTGTTTGTTTGGGTTGGTTTTTCCCCTGAATCACTTTAAATGGCAACATGCAAAGCAAAGTAATTTTTCTTGTATGTCACACTGTTTCATTAAGGCACTAACAGGAGACACTTGATCTAGAAATTAAGATAAGTTGCTTCAATCAGTACTAAGTAGCAGGTGCCCTTAGTGATTAAATGTAATAGAGTATTTCCATTATTCTATTAAGCTTTATGTCAGCAGTTCTCATAGTTCCTCTCATAGCCTGAGATACTGTGAAAACTCGTTCAGAACAACATTCCAGACCCTTGGAATGAAAGGGGGGATTTTCACTTCGTGGAGAATTTATGACATTTGTATTTGGTCTATGGCAGATAAAAAACCAGGAACGGAAATATGTTCTTTTCCTGCGAAGGAAGAAGCCTGAGGTTTGACATCCCGGTGGATTGCTGACACGGTGTGGGTGCTATCCTGCTTCTTCATGGACTGTGTTATGTGCAGGGAGCTCCAAAGCACCTTCCT
>NW_010417207.1:36364-37512 GCF_000710305.1 Buceros rhinoceros silvestris | reverse complement strand
CTGCTGAGTCGTGTCCTCTTCCCCTGCCCTTTGGTGCCTCTCACATGGGTTGAGGGTGCTGGGTTTTTCCAAACCTGGTACGCAGCGAGCTCATTCATCACAGCAGCAGATGCAGAAAGGGAAAAGGATTGGAAGAAATCCTGGAATGATGGTGAGGTCAGTACCTGGGCTTTCAGCTGCCCCTTTCCTGTGAACGTGCACTGCAACAGGCCAAGGTTCTACAGAGACCCCGGGAAACACGGTCTGGGGCACATAGCGACGTCCCTGTGGAAAGGACAGCAGCCTGGCTTCTTGGGCCGGCTGCTGGAGAGAATCTACAGAACTGTGTAAATGCTGATAGAACTGTACCCCACCCCTGGAGTGGTTTTAGAGGCAACAGGAAGGGGCTCACGCTCGGTGCACTGAGCTCAGTCCCCGCATTCCTGTCACGTCTGCGTGTCGGGCTGACAGGATCTGTTCGGGGGGTATATTACATTACAGAACTTGACAACTGCAGAATCCCGAGTCTGACAATCTTGTAAGTTAATAATGGACTTTTTTTCTCAAAGTAACCAGGAGGGAGGCACAGACAATGACTTATCTCCTTAATTGAAATCTGAGGAGTTAAGTTCTGTTTTCATTTCTGTCAGCACAATCCCAGGGAAGTCAATCATATGGAACCAAGTGTGCAATTTAATTCTAAATTGTTTGTTATAGTCAAGACGCCTGTTTCCACACGGTGTGGGATCCCACCAATCCAAACCAAAATAATTTAATTTCTTTCTCAGACAAGCTTTCACTGATTTAAAAAAAAACCAACCAACACATCTTTTGCCTGACAACTGGCGCAAGACGGGTGAGGAAGCGATAGTGTGGGAAACAGGGGTGGGCGTGTGCCCTCTCCCACAGCCTCCAGCAGAGTGGGAGAGAGCGGGGAAGGCTTGCGATAAGATAGGGAACTCCCTTTGATTCATCAAACCAGTAAGGTGATTTCGTTAATTTAGATAAATACCTGCGGGCCTGGTTCCTCTTGGGCTCACATCAACTGCACCAAGTGTCCGTGTCTGTCTGCGGCACCGCACAAGCAAAGCAAAGGGACATGTGCCCTTGCCCGGGCTGAGGAAAGCCTGGTGGAGTCATGAGCCTCTCCGGCAACAAAGCAGGGAAAG